>NW_023270825.1:48208594-48321628 GCF_011800145.1 Mirounga leonina
ATTTATTTATTTATTTATTTATTTATTTATTTATTTATTTATTTATTTATTTATTTATAAAAGATTTTATTTATTTATTTGACAGAGAGAGACACAGCGAGAGAGGGAACACAAGCAGGGGGAGTGGGAGATGGAGAAGCAGGCTTCCCGCCGAGCGGAGAGCCCGACGCGGGGCTTGATCCCAGGACCCTGGGATCATGACCTGAGCCGAAGGCAGACGCTTAACGACTGAGCCACCCAGGCGCCCCTATTTATTTATTTTTAAAGATTTTATTTATTTATTTTGCCAGAGAGAGGGTGAGAGCATAAGCAGGGGGAACGGAAGAGGAAGAAGCCTACTCCCTGCTGAGCAGGGAGCCCAATGCAGGGCTCGATCCCAGGGCCCTGAGATCATGACCTGAGCCGAAGGCAAACGCTTAACTGACTGAGCCACCCAGGCATCCTCATACTTAGATGTTATTTTAAATCACTGACTAGCTATCTGTCAAGGGAATGGTTTTACTGCTTTGTAATTGCAAAGTAACAACAAGAACAGCATCCTGCTGCTAAATTCCTGATCGCAGAATTAAAAATTGTGTAAAAAAATTATACATGGAAGGAACTTAGGATGTTCTTGAGGAGAATCATACAATTATTTATTATCTTCATCAGTATTCTGGAAGAAAACGAATTATAAGTTAGCAAGGAGATTATAAATTTCAACAGAGAAGGAAGAAGGTATTTCATTTGGAGAAAAGCTATTTCATTTGGAGAAAAAGAGCTTGAAATGGAGCTTTTTTTTTTTTTAAGATTTTATTTATTTATTTATTTATTTATTTATTTTTTATTTTATTTTTTTTTTTAAAGGCAATCTTTTTTTTAATTAATTAATTAATTTATTTATTTGACAGAGAGAGGCACAGCGAGAGAGGGAACACAGCAGGGGGAGTGAGAGAGGGAGAAGCAGGCTTCCCGCCGAGCAGGGAGCCCGATGTGGGGCTCGATCCCAGGACCTTGGGATCATGACCTGAGCCGGAGGCAGACGCTTAACGACTGAGCCACCCAGGCGCCCAGATTTTATTTATTTATTTGACAGAGAGAGAATAGCGAGAGCAGGAACACAAGCAGGGGGAGTGGGAGAGGGAGAGGCAGGCTTCCTGTTGAGCAGGGAGCCCGAAGTGGGACTCGATCCCAGGACCCCGGGATCATGACCTGAGCCGAAGGCAGACGCTTAATGACTGAGCCACCCAGGCGCCCTGAAATGGAGCTTTTTAACACTCAGCTTTTTGGAAGTAGTTTCCTGAAAATCTCAGGAATGTACTAATGCCAACAGGACAAAGTTTGCACTAAAACACGGAAACAGCATGAATGACAGCACATTTACTGCTTCTGTTTCTTATGCCTCAATTCCTTTTAAATCCTCCTAACTCTGATTTCCACCTAGTTAGTTGTGGTTGCTTCCAGATTCGTTCTCTTCTCTTTCCCTGTTGTGTCTGTATCCAACAGACATTTTTGAGTAGGTTTGACCAATGGGAGCTAGCTGAAGACTGCAGGTGATTTCTCTAGTAGTGGCTCAGTCTCCTGGGTCATTTTCAGCTTCTGGAGACTGTGTCCTTTTCCTGTGGTACCAGCTCCTGGGCAGCCTCTGCCCTAGTTCTAGTTCCCACCAGCAGTCCTGGTTTCTGGGCTCTGGTCTCATCATTTCCTTCTTGTGTTCCATCAGCCCTAGGGCTGGCAAAAACTTCCTGGTATTGCTAATCTCTGCGTTGCCCCATTGTCCACTTTGTGTCTCAGCTCTTCCATCACTCAGGTAACCAATTTTCTGTATTATATTTCCTCTACTTGAGTTGCCTCTCCTCAATTTTTATTTGTGCCTCCTATAGCTCTGTTCTTGCCCTTTGTGCTTTTCTCTCCAACACTCCCTTAACTAAGTGAACTCATCTACTCCCACACCTTCAACCATCATCTCTGCCTCACATGTCCTTATCTCTAGTGCCATTTCAACCTGCCCAGAGGATGTCCCCACCTGGCAATGCTGTACAGCCTTCGAGATCTGGATGCCTGAAGTTATTTAAAGGACAAAGGTGATGGTGGGGAGTTTCTTGGCTCAGAGATATTTGGAGATTTGAAATCAAGGTTAGGGGGGCATCTGGATGGCTCAGTTGGTTAAGCATTCTACTCTTGATTTCAACTCAGGTCATGATCTCAGGGTCATGAGATTGAGCCCCAAGTCAGGCCCTGTGCTCAGCATCCGAGTCTGCTTAAGATTCTCTCTCCCTCTCTCTCTTCCCCTCCCTGCTAGCTCATGCATGCACGCGCGCTCTCTCTTTCAAAACAAACAAACAAACAAGGAAATAAACAAAACAAACTGGGATGAAGTCAGTGGTAGGGAATGGCAATAAGTATAAAGAATATTGTGGGTAGGTGACTTGAAAGTTAGATGATTTTTCTGCTTTCCACCTGCATGGCTCTCATCCAGGATCTTGAGCTGCAGTCCCTACAGAGTTCCAAGCAGGTGACATAATTGATTAAAGTGGGCTGGGTAAAAGACAAATGGTCTCTTGATTTATGTTCTTTTTATACAGAAATGCTTTGTGTGCATATTAAAACAGGTTAGGAATACTCTTCCCTTCCAGAAGGAAAATGTCCTCTTCCATTTTTCAGGAAAAATTCTGCCCTCTTGGTCTATTGTTTTCCTACTTTGGTAGAGACATAAATATAGAAAAATGCTTTTCTACTATGAGAAAATACCCCTGCAAGCCTGATGCTGATTGACAAGTCCAAGGTGAAAACTGACACTTGACCTCAATGTTAGGCATGTAAGGGAAGGTTGTAGGGCCTGAGGAAAATTGGAGAGGGCATATCCTGTCTAAAGGGGCCGTAGTTAGGTCCAGCTGGGTGTTGCCCAATAGGAAATGGATCTAGTGTTGTTAGATGATCCAGTTCTTACATAAAAGTAAGAAATCTTTTTATGTGGTATCTCTTGATTTGAAAACACTTGGAAACATGTGCTGTCTTTGATTTGGAAGTATTTATACACATACGTTCTGTGGGCCAAACAAAACCTACATGCTATGTGTCTACATGCTGAATTTCCTATGGATTCGGTTTGTGGCTTCTGGTCTAGTCCCAGTCTGCATGCTAAGTCTTATGTATTTCTTTAAACCAGTGTCTTTGAGTTAAAGACACATCTTAGGGTATTACCACAGTTCTTCTTAATCCTTGCTAACTCTGCTGGATATTTGTTTCTTCCTTCTCCTCATACACTATTCACCCTTCTCCTTCCTAATCTCTGTCCTGGGAGGCTGACTGGTATGTCCTGCAGCAAGGGCTTTTCTCGCTGGCTTCCTACTGGGTTCAGCCAATGAGAGGCACAGGTAGGAGATGGGGAGAAGGGAGGAGAGTGAGGTCACAAAGTAGATTACACTCATGGCTGGGCAGTGAAGATCACTTCTCTTGGATCATGATTTTGGCTATCCCTGAGGAGATTCAACCTGCTATCCAAAAGGCTAGATCTACACCTCCACAGCCACAGTCCTTGATCAGTCCTGGTATAGAATATTTTAGTTGCAACCATCGTTAGAAGCAGGAGCTTCCATCTCATTGGTCTGTCTTTCCCTGATGGTCACATCAGAAGCAAGACCTTATTTCTCTTTTTTTTTTTTTTAAGATTTTTATTTATTTATTTGACAGAGAGACACAGTGAGAGAGGGAACACAAGCAGGGGGAGTGGGAGAGGGAGAAGCAGGAGAGGGAGAAGCAGGAGAGGGAGAAGCAGGCTTCCTGCAGAGCAGGGAGCCCGACGCGGGGCTCGATTCCAGGACCCTGGGATCATGACCTGAGCCAAAGGCAGACGCTTAACAACTGAGCCACCAGGCGCCCGGCAAGACCTTATTTCTCATTGGCTTCACTGCCTCTAGCTTTTTGTATAACAATTCCTGTTAACAGACACATTTTTTTGCAGTTAGCCATTTTAGAAGAATAGAAGGTTGCTTTTACTTTTTTTTAAAAAAAGATTTTATTTATTTGACAGAGAGAGAGAGAGAGCACGAGTGAGCAGGGGGAGGGGCAAAAGGAGAGGGAGAGGCAGAATCCCAGCAGACTCCATGCTGAGCGCAGAGCCCAATGCGGGGCTTGATCTCCTGACCCTGAGATCATGACCTGAGACGAAATCAAGAGTTGGACGCTTAACAGAATGAGCCACCCAGGCACCCCATGCTTTTAGTTTTTAAAAGTAATATTTGCAGTTCATAAACACACTTGGCTTTTTACTCCCCCCTTCCCTTATTTCCCAAGGTAGGATAATCACAATCAGGTAGCTTTGGTGATATCCCATTATTATTAAACATAAGATCCAGTCTTTAATATATCCTTTAATATGGCTGTGAAATCCCACCTGCTTTCTCTCTTTGTGCTAAGTCTCCAGTCTCCCTTATTCTTCTCTTAAGTCTATCAATCCCTTCCTGTTTTCATTTTTTTATCTTTCCAGATGAAGTTTCATGGTGTACTCATCTTTCAATCTCTCCCTTGCAGGCATCTTTGTTTGTCCCCATGTCCATCTTCTATACCTGTTCTGCAACCCCCCAAATCATGTCTTCTTCATATCAGAGGCGCTCCTTCTCCACCATGTACTGGTATAGATATAGGTCTAAAGTGCCCAATGTCAATGGAATGTACAACCCTGTGTGGTGATCCTTTAACATTTCCTTCCATGCTCTCCCACTTTTCTCAGGCTCCCATCCCCATGCCAGCTTCCTCACTTTCTATGGACAATTTTATTTAATGTTTCTCAGGAAAAAGGCAGACAGGAATTGCTCCCCTACACACATTTGTCTGTGCAGCACCAGCCTTTACATCTTGTCTTGTCGTCATTGGCTTTCTCTTTCTCTTCATTGGCTTCTTCCCTACAGAATAAAAACACTTTCAAATTTCTCCCATTAGAAAAACAATGGCAATAAAAGAACTGTTGATAACCCAGTTTGTCTTCAAGATAGTCCTCTCCCCATCCCCAGCTCTCTCCTTCCCATTGCAATCAAGTCTCACAAAGGGCTGTCTACACTGCCTCTCCTTCATTTACTCTTCAACCCTCAGTAATCTGCTTTCTGTTCCCATCTTGAAAAGGTTACCAGTGATTTTGCAGTTGTTAAATCCAATAGACACGTTTTGGTTGACATTTTATTTGAACTTTATGAGACATTTGGCCTTTTGGACCTCTGCATTCTTGAAATTCTTCCCTTAATTTCCTTGGCACTGTTCTCCTGGTCAATCTAGCTGTCTTGTTCCTTCTCAGTGTCTTCTGTTTTGTACTTAAACATTGGTTTCCCCTAGGGTCCTGCTCTCAGCTTCCTTGCATTTCTTATTCTGTATCTTCTTGGCGGGCAGTCTCATCTGTGCTTATGACTTCAGTCACCACTGAAGTGCTGTTATTTCCATATTCTCTGTGTCCAGACTGGACTCTTCTCCTGAACTCTAGGTTTGTATATTCAACATATTTTTGTTGTATATTCCAAAGGTACAGAAGAAACACCACTTCCAAAGCTGAACTGAACTCATCTCTCCTTCCAGCAGCCCACATCCCCATGGCACCTCTCTGGAATTCTCACCACTCCTTATCTCAGTGAAGCACCCTATCAGAGCCCACGTTCTCTGGGTAAGAAATCTGGGCATTATTCTAATTTCCTCCTTTTACTTTGCTTCTACACTTCCTATTAATCGGTCTTACCTATTCTATTTTCTTTTCCTCTTTCTTTCTTTCTTTCTTTCTTTCTTTCTTTCTTTCTTTCTCTCTCTCTCTCTTTCTCTCTCTCTCTCTCTCTCCCTTCCTTCTCTTCTCTTCTTTTCTTTTAGAGAAGGAGAGAAAGGAGAGAAAGAGAAAGAGAGTGTGTGAGTGCAGGTGCGCAGGCATCAGCAGGGGGAGGGGGAGAGAGAAAGAATCCCAAGCAGGCTCCATGCCAGGGTGGAGCCGACCAGGGGCTCTATCTCCTGACCCTGAGATCATGATCCTGAGATCATGAACCTGAGGCTTAACTGGCTGAGCCACCCAGGGGCCCCGGCTACGTCTGGTACTCCTTTCCACCCCGTTGCCTCTCCTCTCTAAGTTTAGACACTTTTGCTTTCCTCTTTAGAAGGAAATTCCTGAACTCTGTGATCTGCCTCACCTGCTCCCAGTTCCAGCATTTCCTGCGGGGCAGTCACACACTTGCCAAAGCACAGCATTCAAGTCTCCCAAGAATCCAGTCCTGGAAGGCTTCCTACTTCAGGAAGAATTCCTTGCTTGACTTCATCAGAGATCACAGAGGCCAGCACAAACTGCAGACCAGAGAAGAACATTGTCTGGCTCTTTTGCTGTTAAAAACGATTTCAAAGACTCAGGCTTCTTGAGCTTCCTGCAGGGTGATCTGACTATTTCCTCACAGGTAGATCCACCTGGAGCCTATCTGGCTGCACTAGTCTGGATTTCCACATCTTGTTGTTTTCCTCTATATTATGAGTGAGGGAAGCAGATTGGAATTTAGGCTCAAGAATACAACTTCCTTACTGTTTTTCTTCCCTTCGTGTGTGTCAAATCTTCTCCTGCTTCCCATCCCCCCCTCACCTATCAGTGTGATCTTTCTTATATTTAATCAGACTCCTTTCCTCCCATCTCCCATCTGCAGCACTCAGACAAGAACAAAAGAGATGTGGGCTCTTGGGTCCGGGATAGTGCAACATGGAGCTCTCCCTTTTGAAGCTTTGGGGCTCTGTCACACCAGCCTTCCATCCCATTAGGCAAAACTCTAAGCTTTCCTCAAAGTTCAACTTCATAGGCGGTTGTCTGCTCTGCAAATCTGACTTGAGGGGGTCTTGTAGCCTTCAGTGAGTGCTCAGTATGTATTGCTGCCTCACTAAGTGCTCTTTGTCTCTAGCAGCCCACTCCTTCCATTGCTTCCGTGGTCCCTCTACTTCCTATCCTGTGGATGGTCCGACATGAAGTATTAGAAAGGCTGACACAGAGTGGGGAAGTTTCAGAGAAAAGCAACAAAAATGATTCAGGAAAGAAAGGGATTGACATATGAGGAAAGATAAAAAGAGATATATTTATCTGCCTGGGCTGGGCTCTAGCTCAGAAAGGACGTGAACACCCAAGAGGGCAGAGAATGGGCTACATCTGTCTTTTTTTAGGTACTCTACAGCTCCAGCTCAATACTTCTCTCTCTGTGGTCTCATGCTGAAATTCAACAAGGATTTATTGAGTGTAGGAGGCTTTGCTTTTAGACTCAGTGTATTTCCAGAGACTGCATCTTAAGCGGATCACTTGTAAGGTAAAAACCAGTGGGTACCCGTGTGAGTGTCTTCATCTGAGCTGAGGTATTTTGGCATCATGGTTGGAAGTCATCACACGAGTGGGGTGAGGTGGCAAGATGCGACTTTTATACCTGAAAGAGACCTGAAAGGTCATCTAATCCTCGTTTCATAGGTGTGAAGGTGGAAGCTCCAAGGAGTGAAATGATCTGCCCTGTCATATGGTGAAGTTGGTGACCAGGGAGTCAGGGAGGCATGCTGATTAGAAAGAAGAGCTCGAACAAAAACTGTGAAAAAGAACCAGGTTGGCCAGGTGTAGATATATCGAGGGACTGCTTTGTACCAGGCCCAGTTCCAACCTCTGAGGTCTAGCCAGAAATCGAACAGGCGGGCTCCCTGCCCTCATAATACTTACACTTCTTTTTTTTTTTTTTTAAGATTTTATTTATTTACTTGAGAGAGAGAATGAGAGAGTGAGAGCACATGAGAGTGGGGAGGGTCAGAGGGAGAAGCAGACTCCCTGCTGAGCAGGGAGCCCGATGCGGGACTCGATTCCGGGACTCCAGGATCATGACCTGAGCCGAAGGCAGTCGTTTAACCAACTGAGCCACCCAGGTGCCCACACTTCTTTTTTTTTTTAAGATTATTTATTTATTTATTTTTGAGGGAGTGGGGAGGAGAGCTCATGAGCTGGGGGAGAGGCAGAGGGAGAGGGAGAAGCAGATTTCCCATTGAACAGGGAGCCTGATGCAATGCCGGACTTGATCCCAGGACCCTGAGATCATGACCTGAACCGAAGGCAGACACTTAACTGACTGAGTCACCCAGGCGCCCATATTTACACTTTCATAGAAACTATAGCGGTTGGCAAAATCCATGTTAAGCCCAGCTGTCCCTCCTGGATCTGTACCGAAGCAGCCAAGAGTCAATGGACAAAAACATACAACTCTGCTTACTGGTCTTTCTTTAATTTATGAACACCTATTTCAAATGAACACTTAACACAGCCCTGCAATTTTATGCTTTAACATTTTTGTTTTTCTGCTTGTAGTGGTTTAGAAATATGTCTGCTAAGTTTTTGACATTTCTTCCATTAAGAGATAGAGTCTATGTCCCTGTCCTTCCATCTGGGCAAGACATCGTGACTGCTTCCATGACTGGAACACAGCAGAAGGGACATCGTGTGGCCATGATGATTCTGCCAATTTCTCCTGGGATGCTGGGAGCTTTGGTTGCTATGTGAAAGATCCAGCTCTCCGAGGCCTCCATGTTCAGAGACCACGTGGATGGACTATACGTATGTATATACAAACAACATGGGGGTTAAGGGCATCAGTCCCCACACCAATGAAACTTAACTACTTAATTACTAATAGCCTACTGTTTCCCAGAAGCCTTACCAATAACATACACAGCTGATTAATACATATTTTGTATGTTATGTGTATTATATATGGTATTCCTGCAGTAAAGTAAGCTAGAGAAAAGAAATGTTATGATTGCAGGGAAGAGAAAATACATTTACAGTACTGTACTGTATCTATACACATATAAAAATCCATGTATAAGCCAACCCATGCAGTTCAAACCCATGTTGTTCAAGAGTCAACTGTATGATATATATGTATGGGTATATATATGTACATATGCATGGATGTGCTGGTGTTTGTGCATGCATGCATCTGTGAGGGAGACACAGAGAGCGAGAGAAAGAGAGAGAGAGGCAGAGACAGAGACAGAGAGTGACAGAGAAAGAGAGAGGGAGAAATCTAAAGAGTTGGAGCTGTAGATTTCCCAGCTCAGGAGCCAGACTTGTGTGTGCACAAACCTTCAGGATGACCTGGTCCCACCCACAGTCTGACTGCAATTTTATGAGGGACCCTGAGCAAGAACTGCTTTCCTGGGCACACTCAACCTTCAGATTAATGAGCAAAATAGATTATTATTATAGTCGCCGTTTTGGGGTGACTTATTCATATAACTAATACATAACGAATGCATAAGTATGGTTAGAAAAATCCAAACAGGGCCAGTAGGTATACACCGAATAGGCTACCTGCTCTTCTGGTCCCTAAGGGAAGCCACGTTTAAATCATCGCACACAGACGTACCATAGACTTTTAAATAACATTATTTATACGATTCACTCACTCATTTGTTCCTTTCTTTTTTTTTTTTATTTATTTATCTGAGAGAGAGAATGGGAGACAGAGAGCATGAGAGGGGGAGGATCAGAGGGAGAAGCAGACTCCCTGCCGAGCAGGGAGCCCGATGCGGGACTCGATCCCGGGACTCCAGGATCATGACCTGAGCCGAAGGCAGTTGCTTAACCAAGTGAGCCACCCAGGCGCCCTGTTCCTTTCTTTTTTTGGGCCCAGCTTCTGTTCTAGGGATACAGTGGTGAGCAAAACAGAGGTAATTCCTATTTTCATGACATTTTACATTTGTGGCATATGTGGTGGCCTTCATGAGGACCTTCAACAGATTCCTTTTCCTTGCCCAACTTCTGATCGAATTGAAATAGAAAAGAAAAGCCATTGACCAAAGATCATTTACCTCTATTGTTACTCAGGGCTAAGTTGAAAGCTATAGGATGGTGTACAAATCACATGGACTTCCTAATGCTGCTGTCCCGAGCTGGGCAGCCGTCCCCACCCCGTCACAGTCAGGGCTGATCTGGAGTAGGCTTTCCCGTGGTGCGGACTGTTTGGTAAGGCACTGGGGAGGAGCGGAAAAGAGCTCTTGCCCCTGTGATAAGAGGGAGTTGCTGAGGAGAGTGTGACCAATTATTTCTCCCAAATTTTCCAAGTGCATGAGCTACTCTACCTCCCCTGCGTTGAATGCACAAAGGTAGAGAGGGGACAGCAGTGCATCACTCCCGGGGGCTCTCTCCATATGGAAGGTGACGAGTGTTCTCTCCTCACAGGGAGGAAAGGATATCAAACATACAGAGGTAAAATTTACATTGTTGACATGTCCCTTAAGTTGGGGTTCATGGTAGTTTACTAATTTATCGACGGGCATTTCAACACTCCCTTCTTTTGTTCTTACAACGATGCAGCACTGAACATCCTGGGACATAGCTCTAGTAATATATTTGCTGACTAGCTGGTGCTAAGTAAATTCAGGAGTAGAGTTGCGGGATCAAAGGAAATGTGCATTTTGATGGCTAGTGCCGAATTGCTCTCCAAGAATGTTGCACCAGTCCGCATTCCCATCAATGGTGTATGAAAGTAGTTACTTACAGGCTACGAGAGGAGCATAAAGTCTGTTTTAAATGATTCAGATAGAATGTTCCACTTATACAAAATCATATAAGGTGATAGCAGATAAGTTTATAGAGCATTTGCTAGGCACTTTACTCATATAATCTTATTTAATCCTCTTTCCTATGAAGAGGGTATTATGATTTCCATTTCAAAAAACGGTGATATTGAGGCTAAACACGATCAGACTATCCAAGGTCACAGAGCCGTAGATGGCAGAGAGGGTTCGGGTCCAGGCAGTCTGCTGCCTGTAGTCGTGCTCGGAGCCCTCGACACCACAACCCCTCACAGCGTGCCAGCCGTGACCCACAGTGGCTCTGCAAAGAAGAAAAGATCCTAATAAGACGGTGGTGCTGTAAAAAGATGAATTCTTTTAAGAAAAGGTTCTGCTTTCATGCACATGTTCCTGATAATAAGGAGTGTGAAAGAATCATTGATAATGTGTGGTGTATATAAGAACTGCTAAATAAAATGTTTCCCAAAGATTTGCATGAAGCATCAGCTGGGTTTTGATGCTTGCTGGTTGTTTAAAATGTTTATTCATGTTGAACAATGTTTATTTATTGAAAGTACCATCTATTTAAATCAAATTATCTCCATAACTGAATATTTATATGGATGCTTTATTGAATATTCCTAAACATTTGCCCAAACCACAAACGATTGATTCACAGTTATAAATGTTTACTTCTTTAGAGTAAAAAAATTGCTTAAAAGGAACTTAAAAACAAATTGACATTTCTGTAGTTTGTGAACATCTGCAATGCTTTCTGCACATTAGCTGTGAGATAGTTCTGCCTTAGAAAATGGTTAGATATTCTAATTATTTATGTTCAATAAAATATTTAAAATTTACATAGCATCTCGTTTATTGTGTGTTCTATAACAGCAACAGCTCTTGGCTCCGGGACAGGCTGGAATAGATAGATTTTGAGATTTTTCAAGCACCTCAGCTTTGTGCCAGCATTTAATTAGCTGAAACCCCATTTATTTCGCTGTACATTCTGACACCATGAACATTAGGCCTTAAATAATCCTGGGCTGAACAGATGCCCATACGAGCTGTGAAAAAAAGCTATCAACAAAATGATATAGTGCCTCATAGTTTTGTTCACTGTACTGAAGGTTCCAAGGGACTAGATTTGGAAACTTTACTCATATCCGTAAAGGATCACTGACTCCCTGATTGATGGGCGCAACGAGGCGCTTCTCGGGCTTAGTGGAAGATGAGCACTCTCGAAGTCTGGAGGCCTAGGTGGAAAATGTTGATGTCTCACCTGTAAAGTGGGGGGCTGCTCCCTCTCTTTCTGGGTGTGCCCATTCCTTTGTTATTGCTGTCTTCATGAGCACTGTTTTATTGTTTTTGAATTAGGTAGGGGGGGTCTCAGTTTTCCAGGGTTACCCTCAATATCCTCTTTCCCCAAACACATGCACCCATCCAGTGTCATCCTTAAAATACTCTGTCTTGGTCCCACGACTGAAGCAGCGAACACGTTGGGAAGACTGGAGGGGGGCAGTCTGGGGCAAAAAGGCACACACTTGCAAGGAGGTGGCTTGGAAGGCTGAGTCTAGATGTTCTCACTAGCCCTTCTGTTCTCCACTGCATCCCATAAACCTCAGATTCTTGTGTGTAAGGGGATACTCACCCCAGGGTAAGGTCTGCTGCAATGGGAAAAGAAATCAGAAAATAGAAAGGGCTAACCTCAACCCTGTGAATCTCCACTCTTCTCCCCATCATCTTTTCCTCAAAGTCCTCTTTCTCTTCTTCAAGGTGCAAGAACATTATGGGAGAAAATCAGAAGAATGTGGAACGGATGAAGAGGAAGAAGAAATAAATGAGGTGACTTGGATTATTTCCAGCCAGGAATGTAAATGGGGTAGGCAGCCAAGAATAGATACAGATGGGGCTGCCCCTTGCTCCCCAGCACTCACCTGTTAGTTAAGGGCCAGAGATGAGACAAAGTGGGAAAAGAGTGCTTCTCTTTGGGGGTGGGGGGTGTGGGGGGGCGACTGCGAGACCACTGCCAGGGCACACAAATGATCATATATCCCTTTGTTCTTTGGTAACTGTGGAGGTGGCAGGAGTGACCGTGCATGTGAATGGAAGGCAGGATATACGATTCCTCTCCTTGCTTCAGCTCGGCTTTCCTCTGCGCCTGTCCACAGTCATGCTCGTTGTGAACTAAGACACCTGCACCCTCAGCTCACCTCCGTCCTGCTCCTGACTGCGTCACGTTAAGGTGGCTGATGACGGAGGTCAGGCTGACCGCTGTAGCTCACTCTGCTTGGGTGTGCTGCTTGGCTCACCCTTGCCTTTCATTTCCGGGACTGACTACATGAAGTCTGGAGGACAGGTTGACTAGCTCTCTTAAGAGGAAACTTTAACCAAATATTGCCATAGATTCATGTTTTTCTTAGCTATAAGAGAGTTGACTGTATGCCCAGAGAGGACATTTTTTAGTTGAAGGACAGTTGACACACAATGTTCTATTAGCTGGAGGTGTACAACATAGTGGTTCAACATCTCTACGCTCGCTAGAAGTGTAGCTACCGTCTGTCACCTAGACGCGATTACAATACCACTGACTGTACTCCCCACACTGTGCCTTTCATCCCTGTGACTCATTACTCTGTAATTGGAAGCTGGTACCTCCCACCGCCCTGCACCCATGTTGCCCCTCTCCCCCGCCACCCCCCACAACCATCAGTTTGTTCTCTGTATTTATGGTGTGTTTCTGCTTTTTGTTTGTTAGTTTTTGTTTTTTAGATTCCACACATGAGTGAAATCATATGGTATTTATCTTTCTCTGTCTGACTGATTTCACTTAGCATAGTACCCTCTTGTTCCAACCATGTTCTTGCAAATGGCAAGATTTCATTTCTTTTTATGGCCAAGTAATATTCCATAGTGTGTGTGTATTATATTACATATATATGTTACATATATATGTAAATATGTTGATATTATATAAAAATATGATATATAAATATATAATATATGACATATAACATAATACATATATTATATAATATAATAATTATATATATGTATATATATTACATCTTTGTTCATTCATCTATTGATAGACACTTGGGCTGCTTCCATATCTTGGCTGTTGTAAATAATGCTGTAATAAACATAGGGGTGCATGTATCCTTTCAAATTAGTGTTTTTATTTTCTTTGGGTAAATACCCAGTAGTGGAATTACTGGATTGTAAGGCATTTCTATTTTTAATTTTTGAGGCATCTCCATACTGTTTTTCACAGTGGTTGCACCAGTTTGCATTCCCACCAACAGTGCTCGAGGGTTCTTTTTTCTCCATATCCTCGCCAACACTTGTTATTTCTTGTCTTTTTGATACTAGCCATTCTGATAGGTGTGACCTAATATCTCATTGTGGTTTTGATTTTCATTTCCCTGATGATCAGTGATGTTGAGCATCTTTTCATGTGTGTATTGGCCATCTGGATGTCTTCTTTGGAAAAATGTCTGTTCAGGTCCTCTGTCCATTTTTATTTATTTATTTATGATTTTTATTTATTTATGTGACAGAGAGAGAGATAGTGAGAGCAGGAACACAAACAGGGGTGAGTGGGAGAAGGAGAACAGGCTCCCTGCTGAGCAAGGAGCCCAACGTGGGGCTCGATCCCAGGACCCTGGGATCATGGCCTGAGCTGAAGGTAGACGCTTAATGACTGAGCCACCCAGGCACCCCCTCTGCCCATTTTTAATAAAAAAAATTTTTTGTTGTTGTTGTTCTGAGAGGAAATTTTTTTTTTTATTTATTTGAGAGAGAGAATGAGATAGAGAGAGAGCATGAGAAGGGGGAGGGTCAGAAGGAGAAGCAGACTCCCTGCTGAGCAGGGAGCCCGATGTGGGACTCGATCCCGGGACTCCAGGATCATGACCTGAGCCGAAGGCAGTCGCTTAACCAACTGAGCCACCCAGGCTCCCCGAAATTTTTTTTTTTTAAGATTTTATTTATTTATTTGACAGAGACACAGCGAGAGAGGGAGCACAAGCAGGGGGAGTGGGAAAGGGAGAAGCAGGCTTCCCGCGGAGCAGGGAGCCCAATGCAGGGCTTGATCCCAGGACCCTGGGATCATGACCTGAGCCGAAGACAGATGCTTAATGGACTGAGCCACCCAGGCACCCCTGAGAGAAAATGTTTTTGACTTTGGGTTGAGGTGTAGGGATTTAGGTTAATTAGGAAAACCAACTACTGGATATATATCTTCTCGATTTTAACTCATGATTTTTCTTTGTTATTGTTTAGTTAAGCACTCAAAAATTATAATCTACAAAGTATTTTTTGTAAAAAGTAAAGATTCCACCCCCCCATCATCCCTCCATTGTTTGAGACCTTATGCTATAGTTTTTGGATCATACTTTGTCTTATTAGCATAGTGACCATTTAAAAAATAATTTTAAGAATATAATGGTGTCCAATCCATTACCACTCACCCAGAGAGTGTGAAACTGATAGTAGCTCAAGAATAATAAATGTCACTTGGGACAGAATTGATAAATCATCATGAAGCTGTTCTTTTGTAACCATTTTATGGCAGTTAGAAACTTTCCTTAATTTTGTCTTAAGACATTAGACTGATTTTTTATTGTATGCCTATTCTTATCCAAATTTCTATGGTTTAATTTTGCTTGGTAAACATGGTAGCCTTTTGTAATCTTGTTGACACTCTTTCTGGTTAAACTAGGCAAATATCGTTTAATACAGGTGATTTCCATCATGGAGTTTTCCAGGAGGAGCATAGGTTTTTAAAATAGTTTTCTATCATATGTCCTCTGACTGTTGCCTCCCAGTTCCTCCTGGAGAGCAGTAATGACATCTTACCCCAGTGCACAGAACAGTGACGTCCCTTAAAAAAAAAAAAAACGTTCTGTTGCATGAATAAAGGAGTTCTGGAAGGCTCTAGGGAGTAATAATGATATCTTACATCTACCTATGTAGGGATTTCCATTTTTTCAAAGAACTTATATTCTTCATCTTATTTGTTCCTTAAAACAGTCCTATAAATTGGATACAGGAGATCTCCCCTATTTTTACAGATGGAAGAACTGATACTCAAAAATCGTGACAGAAGTGAGACTTGATCTTCTAGTCTGGAACGCTGAGGTTTCACCTTGCACGAGACATCACAAAATTAGTCCTTTTTGTTTTTATTACTTCAAAGAGTCATACAAGTAATAGATAGATACATTTTAATTTACTTTTTTTTTTTTAGAGAGGGAAGGGGAGGGGCAGAGGGAGAGATAGAGAGAGAATCTTAAACAGGCTCCATGCCCAGTGCAGGACTCCACACGGGGCTTGATCTCAGGAAGCTGAGATCATGACCCAAGCTGAAATCAAGAGTCAGATGCTTAACTGACTGAACCACCCAGGTGGCCCTTCATTTACATATTTTAAGTAATACAGAAACTCAAAGAATGTTATATATGTTCCCTTGTTCTACTAACACCATCCCTACTTCTCTCCACCATGCCTGCGCATCTGGCCTCCACAGTGTGATATCTTCTAATTCCTCCTTTATGCAATTACATAAATAGCTATATGTACACATGTATGTATTCATGTAAATAGAGTCTGATTTATTTTATCACTTAACAGTCAATTTTGGAACATCTTCCATGTCCGACATTTAACTCTACCTCCTTTTTTAAATGGCTACTTAGATTTCCTAGTGTATGGATGCACCATCTTAAAAACAAATTACTTCTTTATTGATGGTCATCTAAGGTTGTTTCCAATTTTGAACTTTTATAAAAAATGCTGCATTTAACATCCTTGCACACACATCTTCATGGACATGTGTGCAAGAATTTCTGTAGGATATGATTCTTATCTCACCTGAGAAGAACCTTCATTGCTGAATGAGTTAGTGTTTGCTTTCTTTGCCAAGTTCTTGCTCATTTCCAGGCTGGAATTCTTTTTTTTTTTTAAATAGCAATTTAAGCCCATTTATCTTCAGGTTGTGTGGTTTTACCTTGCATCATAAGATTAAATGATGGTACATACTACTTTAACTATATCTTTTTAAAAAAAGATTTATTTATTTATTTGAGAGAGGTGGGGAGGGGCAAAGGGAGAAGGAGAAAGTGAGAGAATCCTAAGCAGAATCCCTGAAGCAGGGCTTGAATCTGCACCCTTGAGATCATGACCTGAGCTGAAAACCTGGACGCCCAACCAACTGAGCCACCCAGGTGGCCCTACTATATCTTAAGACTAGGCAAGATTTTATGATTTAAGAGAGAGAGCATTTTGGTTTTTCTTCTTCATACTTCATGGAAGATACTGCTCGTCTCCCCCTCCCTAATATCATTCTCCTCCATGTTCCTTCCTAACAACCCAGATTTTGTTTGGGGCAATAATGGGATAGCTAAAACTAGATTTCTCAGGTTTTCTTATAGATAGAGTGAGAGAGTTCTGGCCAATGAGATGGAGGTCCAGGAAAGCTATTCTTTTCCTGACAAAAGGGATAGACTCATGAGGCACACATTTGCCCTTCCTCTTTCCTTTCTATTGCTGCCTGGAAGAAAGACTTAATGAGTGGATGTTAAGTAGTCATCTTGTGACCACAAGGACAATAGCCACACATGAAAGATGGAGGTGCAGGAAGTGAAAAGCCTAGATCCTTGGTGATTTCCTGGAGTGGGTGCCCCAGCCATGGATCTGTCTGCTTCTGGATTTCTGCTTCCATAGGAGAAATAATGTCTAATTTGTGAAGACAGTGCAGTTAGGTTCCTATTGCTTGCAGCCAAACACAGTTCTAATAGAGTCATATCTTACTGAACAAACGTAACTCAGCCCAAGTGAGTGAGTTATCTAAAGAATTTCTATCTCTGACCTTCAAAGTTGTGTGTTCTAGGTCAAAGACTAAGGTTTTTTCCCTAGCAAAGTATTCTTACTTATTATTTTATACTTATTAATCTTTAATATAATTATTTTTTGAACCATTATGCCAAAAATTAAAAATATCTTGAGGATCATGACAAAAATTTGTGCTTGCTTAGTAAATTTTTTTGTTCTTGGTCTTTGGCATTGGCTGTTTCATGAGAAACTGAATTTAAAACTTCTAATATGTGGGACACCTTTTTCTGAGGAAAGACAGTGTCACATCAAACACTGTTGTCAGGTTGTTGTCTATAGAGCATACAGAGTCGATTATTTTTCTTGGTGCCAGGTTTGAAGGGTGGGGGAGCCTGTCAAACAGCAATAATGTAATGTTGTTTAAAATAAATATTTCATCAAAGTAAAAACATGTGGGAGAAACATCTTTTTCACTTCATTGACAGGTTGAGTTTGCTTTCATTAAAGAAAAATGTTTGAAAAAAAAAGTTTGAAAGTTCTCAATGGCGTGCATTAAAGGTTACCGTTACTTTCCTGAGTCATTGAGATAGAGATCCGGGTGGGGTGGGATTCGCTGGAGGATGGAGTGGCAGTTAAAATGAATATGTCAGAAGAAGTGTGGCCTGTGTTACACAGCTGGAAAAGCAAGGTGCATTAGTTTCTTTCTTTTCTTTTTTTTTAAAAAATATTTTATTTATTTATTTGCTAGAGAGAGAAAATGAGAGCACACACAGCAGGGGGAGCAGCAGAGGCATAGGGAGAAGCAGACTCCCTGCTGAGCAGGGAGTCCAATGTGGGGCTCGATCCCAGGATCCTGGGACCATGACCTGGGCTGAAGGCAGACGCTTAACCGACTGAGCCATCCAGGCATCCCGGTGCATTAGTTTCCTAGGGCTGTTGTAACAACAGATGGGGCAGCTTAAAACAGCACACCTTTATTGTCTCACAGTTCTGGAGTCTAGAAGTCTGAGATCAAGGGGTGAGTGGGGCCATGCTCCCTCTGAAACGTGTAGGGGAGAATCTTCCTCGCCCCTTCCTGGTTCCTGGTGGTTTGCCAGGCAATCTTTGGTGTTTCTTGGCCTGTGGATGTGTCACTCCACTCTTCTGTCTTCACATAGCCCGTTCTCCCTCTGGGTCTGCACATTGTCTTCCCTCTCTGTATGTCAGCCTCTGTGTCCAAATCCTCTCTTTTATAAGGACATCGGGCATATTGGATTAGAGCCCACCCATGATGACCTCATTTTGACTTGATTGCCTCTGTAAAGACTCTACTTCTGAAAAAGGTCACATATAGGTACTTGGGGGTGAGGATGTCAAGTATCTCTTTGGAGATGACACAATTTAACCTATAACAAGAGATTTCCCAAATCTAACCTGAAATAGTTGGGAAGGAGTTTCTCCCTCATATCCTCCATTACTAGAATTTTGGAGCAGGAAAGCATAATGGTCAATTTGAGCATTCACCTCTTCTTTGAGGGTTCCCCTCTTAGCTATTATGTTCCTTTTTGCCATCCAATAGGATCATTGCCTGGTACTCATCAAGTTCCATTTAGGCCTCTCTTAGTGATGCCACCATGTTCTTGGACTTTCGGGACTTCCTCCCTCTTATCAAGAGTGCTAGGATTAAACAAGTCATTTTTCATGGCCACCTCCCCCCACTGGGGTTGGAGTAGTACCATGGGGCTAAGTCCATCAGGGCCATCACTGAGATGTTCACTGTTCATTCTCACAGTGCTGTGTTGCCATCTCTAGGGACTTACTCTTAAGCAAGATGGTTGGTCTCCATCTGCAACTTCTGATTTCTTTTTCCCTTCCTAGGAGAATGATACTTTTCCTTATCCACTGCCTTCTCTTCTAGTCTCGCCAAATGTTTGCCACCCCACCCCTTTCAGAGTGGGGCTACTGGTTTATCAGGAGGTTTGGGAGTTTTCTTCTAGCTAGGCCTAGATCCTGGGACCGCAATAGGGCATGTCTACTTTTCCTGGCAGAAGGTCTTAGCCTTTAAAAATGCTGCAGGCCATAGAATAAGGGAAGAGATGCTTGCAGTCCATTCTTGGAAAGCTTGCTTTATCTGCCAGAGTGGGCAGAATGATTTCTTGTAAATAAGCAAAGAGGAACACAAACAAAGTGAGGTTTCATGTTAAAAACAGGTTGGACATTTGCATCCTGTTATAGATGGATTCCCCGGGGCCAGTCTTGTTTGAATAGACTCATACGTAAACTTCCTGGGAGACTCAGGAGTGAGTGGGAGGCAAGAGGGTTTGTCATGGATCTAATCTGTCTTTCCCTTTTGCAGACACATAGTAGTTACTCATTCAGAAGTGTACTTTTCAAACCTGAAATAACCTTTAGTTGAGTTTTATGTGAGAGAGCTCCTGCTGGGTAATTTGGGTATTTGTTATATGCTGCGGCTATACAAATTACCATAAATTTGGTGGCTTAAAATATGAGAAATTTGTTCTTTGTCAGTTCTGGAGGCCAGAAGTCTGAAATCTGTATCACTTGGCTGAAATCTAGGTGTTGGTGGGGCCGCATTTCCTTCAGAGGCTCACTCTTCCAGCTTCTGGTGGCAGCTGGTGGTCCTTGGCTTGTGGCTACATCACTCCAGTTTCTCCTTCTGTGGTCACATTATCTTCTCCTCTCTGTGTCAAATCTTCCTCTGTCTCTCTCTTCCAAGGGTACTTGTGATTACATTTAGCGCCCACTTGGATAATATAGGATAACTTCCCATCTCAGGATCCTGAACTGAATTACATCTGCAGTTTTTGCGATGTAAGGTGACATTTACAGGTTCCAGGGATAAGGACCTGATATCTTTGGGTACCATTCCTGAGCCCACCCCAGGTGTTATGTGTGGCAGACAAACATCTACATCCAGGTGCCAGGGACTTCTCCACACTGGGCTGGCAGCCTTTTGGATAGGCCTTTGTCTCAGCCAGTGGATCTTCTCTTTGTTATTATGAAGGTCCCCAGCATTCTCCCTGGCCACTGGTATGTTAGCAGGGAAAACTGTAGATATTGGTTTTCTTTTTTTTTTTTTTAAAGATTTTATTTATTTATTTGACAGAGAGAGAGATCACAAGTAGGCAGACAGGCAGGCAGAGGGAGAGGGAGAAGCAGGCTCCCTGCTGAGCACAGAGCCCGATGTGGGGCTCGATCCCAGGACCCTGGGATCATGACCTGAGCCGAAGGCAGATGCTTAACCATCTGAACCACCCAGGCGTCCCTAGATATTGGTTTTCATGTTGCCCAAGATATCTCTCTATACACACCCTTAGCAATAAATGGCAGACCAGAGATCCTTGGTTAATTGCCTTGGCCCAGAGAGGTGCATTGAGGGTGTGTGTGTGTGTGTGTGTGTGTGTGTTTCACTGTGTTTCACTGTGTTCATGTTAAAGAGCGATGTATTCTCTCCTTGGCTTTGGGACTTGGCTTTTGCTCTGGACTCAGGGACAGCAGAGCACTGACCTTTTGCTAAGAGGCTCACAGAAACCTTGTCCTGTGAAGTTCCTCCTACCTCTCGACAATGGAGTGAAGCATTTCTTTCTCAGGGTCCTGGTACACCTGGAGCCCGGCTACCTAGAGGCCACAGGTGATAGGAGGCAGCCTCAGATGGGGCTCAGGATTCTTTCTCTAGCTCAGTAGAGTGTTCAGTGCTGGTCTGTGTAGGGCGTCAGGAAAGTTTGGCTTGACTTTGAAGTCTTCCTTGAGGCTTGTTATATCTTGTTGAAAGCCCCAGGGGATGTGTTTTCCCCTAAATTGATCCCTGGGATTTGGCTATGCTGTTTGCTATTGATAAGGTTTTGGGAAAATGGTGTAATTTAACAAAGGTTATTGGTTTTATTCTCCTGGTGTTTCTTTAATTAGGCTGCTGACACCAAGCAAGGCAGGGGTTTGACATTCAGAACAAGGGTTAGAGCTGTAGCTAGATCCAAACTTGGCGTCACTAAGGACCTGGGAGGTAACTTTCCTGTACCCAATTATCATTTCAATTTAAATCCATCACGTTGGCTCTTTGTATGCAGAACTTTCCCTTCATTTACCTCTTTCAAACAGGAATGGATGGCACGGAAGGTTATCAGTATATTAACAAAAAATGTAGTTTGTCATAAAATACCTTCCCCTTCTTGTCTTGTGTTAGTTAATCCCCATTTATATTTTTCTGAGCCCACAGGTTCTCCATCTCTTCTCCATCCCAGGGAAGTCACTTAATCCCTTGCTCTAGGCTATATTTCTGGTGTAGACAATACCTCTCGATTCCTGATGCAGAGGAGAGATGTATTCCTATGGTCTTCTGAGGAGGGCTGCATCTACCCGGGTGTATCCCTTTTGGGTTAATTGTGGTCATTGCTGGGGCGCCTGGGTGGCTCAGTCGTTAAGCGTCTGCCTTCGGCTCAGGTCATGATCCTGGAGTCCCGGGATCGAGTCCCGCATCGGGCTCCCTGCTCGGCAGGGAGTCTGCTTCTCCCTCTGGCCCTCCTCCCTCTCATGCTCTCTGTCTCTCATTCTCTCTCTCGCAAATAAATAAAATCTTAAAAAAAAAAAAAATTGTGGTCATTGCTTCGCTGCCTCTTGGATGATGTTTCCATTTGGGAAAGGTTACCCAGTGAGGTTGTTGGAAAGTGTATAGGAAAATCAGCAGTTCCCGGGCTGAGTGGATGTGCGACGCTGCCCCTTCGCCTCTGACGTAAGGCAAGGGTGGAAACACATCAGTGGAAGGAGAGATGATCGGTTGTTGTTTTAAGATTTTATTTATTTATCTGAGAGAGAGAGAGAGCCAGCACAAGTTGAGGGGGGTGGGCAGAGGGAGAGGGAGAAACAGGCTCCCCGCTGAGGGGGGAGCCCGGAGGCGGGGCTCGATCCCCAGGACCCCGGGATCCTCGATCCCCAGGACCCCAGGACCCCGGGATCCCCAGGACCCCGGGATCCCAAAGGCAGACGCCCAACTGACTGAGCCACCCAGGTCCCCCGAGATGATCTGTTTTAAGTTCTTAATTTACCGGCATCGACTGTTGCAGGCAAACTTGAGCACACAGCGGGGAGCAGGTGGCTGTCAGTGGGGAGACCCCGAGACCGCGGCTGTGGCTTCCGCTGAGTTATTTTTCCTGTGGACTCAGGCTCTCTTAGCTGTAATGGTGCTATGGTATTACATGATCGTTCTCTTTCTTCCTGTTAATACAAATGTTTCTAAGCTGTGTGATAGACTAAATGGGTTTCATGGTGTTAAAAGAAAAGGGTTTAGGTGACTCAGAGCTGAAAGCCTTTACTCAGCTGATGTGCATCCGGGGGCCCCTGTGGGCCAAGTGACTCCTCACTGAGCAGGCTCAGGGCTTTCATCTGCGTGGTTTTGGCTTAGGCAGTGGTTTTGGACACTCACTGCTACCGCTGGATGTTGTTCTTCTGGGGTCCAGATAACCATAACAACAGGATTTTCTGAGGACAGTTTTCATAAGCCTTGTGGTTGATTGGCTCACTGGAGTCTGGGGGGCAAGGAGGTGGTTACCAACAAAATAGAAAGAAAAGGGGACAAAGGGAGAAGACATGGCAGAAACCAAGGACCCTTTATCACGTTTGTCTTAAGCCTTTGTGTGTTTTATAAAGCACCAGGACTTCCTTTTAGCAGTTCTTTCCTTTTAGCATTTTGAGAATTACTAGGATGAATGATTGGCTTCAAGTGAATTCCATTTGTAGAAAGCGATACATAATCTATACATATAAATTATAAATATTTATATTATATTTAAAATATCATATAACATATATGTTATATAAAATTCATTAGAAGAAATAAATTATATAATTATAGCACATATATTAAATATACATGTAAAATATAAATATATAAGATAAAATATTCTGTAAATAAATATTATATTTATTATATAAATTAAATATTATATATAATATAAGCATATGTTATATAAAATATATATTATACACTTGTAATAGCCGAGATGTGGAAGCAGCCAAAGTGTCTGTGAACAGATGAATGGATAAAGAAGACACACACACACACACACGCAATGAAATATTACTTAGCCATAAAAAAGAATGAGATCCTGCCATTTACAACAACATGGATGGACCTAGAAGGTATGATGTTAAGTGAAATAAGTCAGAGAAAGACGAATACTATATGATTTCACTCATATTTGGAATTTAAGAAATGGAACAAATGAATAAACAAATAAAAAAAGAGACAAAAAACCAGACTTAGATACAGAGAACAAACTGGTGGTTGCCAGAGGGGGGGAGGAGGATCGGGTGATGGGTGAAATAGATAAAGGGGATTAAGAGTACACTTATTGTGATGAGCACTGGGTGATGTATGGAATTGTTGAATCATTATATTGTACACATGGAACTAATATAACACTATGTTAATTATACATCAATAAAAAATAAAAATTATTACATTTAATATTATAAAAATAAAATATATATTATAAAATATACTTATATAACATACATGTATTATATTCTAAATATATTATATAAACAAATTATATTATTTAAAATAAATATGCTCTATAAACATATAATATAAAAATAAACTATATATAAATATGTAAAATCTGTGAAACTCAACTGTTAGGATTTAGTAATTTAGCAATCTTAGATATAGTCACTCATTACTTAAGAACAGAGATAGAAATTTAACCCAGTCCCACACGGGTGTTAGGAAGCTTACTAATAACAGCTACCATTTATTAAACACCTTCCTTATCCCGGGCACTTTATTTTTTTTTCAAGATTTTATTTATTTATTTGAGAGAGAGAGAGACATACAGAAGTAGTGACAGAGATAGTGAGAAAGAGTATGAGCAGGTAGGAGAGGGAGAAGCATGCTCCCCCTGAGCAGAGATTCCTGACTCCTTGGGGCTCAATCCCAGGACCCTGAGACCCTGGGACCATGACCTGAGCCAAAGGCAGACTGAGCCACCCAGGGGTCCCACAGGCACTTTACATAGATCTTAAAAATTACTTATATCTGCAAAGTAAACACCTGATTATTTATTTATTTGTTTATTTTTATTTAACAAATACTCAGGAATAGATGGAAAAATGATTTTGGGGTGGTTTTGAATGCGCGTTTAGTCCTCAAGATGTGCTCACGGTGCTCATGGCCCTTGCTTTAATTTTCTCTGTTGAACAAAAATGAATAGTGCTTAAATTATTTCACAATCTATGGTGTTATTTCCATGTAGTTCTGACAATTCTATTATATATCTTATAGTTCCAAAAGTTTTGCTTCCTTCTGGGCTTGCAGGAGTTATTTTGTGGGTGGGCTTGGGGGGTGCAAGTTGAGAGCCCTGGTTCACCCCCTTTTTTTAAGATTTTATTTATCTGACAGAGATAGAGAGAGAGAGAGCACAACAGGGGGAGCAGCAGAGGGAGAGGGAGAAGCAGGCTCTCCGCAGAGTAGGGAGCCCAATGCCAGGCTCGATCCTGGGACTCTGGGATAATGACCTGAACTGAAGGCAGATGCTCAACAGACTGAGCCACGCAGGTGCCCTTGGTGCCCTCTTTTTATGTCCTGTACCGCTGATGTTATGCATTCTCTAGAAATTATGTATCCGAGCAATTGTTGTCTTAAGAGATCCCCACGGGACTGATGGTATACCTGTTGCTGTTGTTGTCTAAAACATAATAGGAATTCTTGGTCTGCTTTCAGAACCAGTATTATGAGCTACACACATTTCAAAATTCAGTCTCATTGCTTTATGGTCATTTTGGATGAAAAAGTAGTTTTAACAAGCTATATTCTCCACATTATTTACCGATTTTGGCTCTAAGTTCTACTTAGCTGTTCTCAGTCATCAAATTCTTCCTTCCCTTTAGGGAAAAAAAAAAAAACCAAAAACCCACTAGTTAGGATAGACCAAAGAATATATGAATGAGGAGGCAGGAGTACTTGACAGATAAATCAGACACAAGATGTGAAGGCCAGGAAGCAAGTACAATGGGTGGAATGACTGTTTTCAGTTGTAGTAAACTATAGTTTTGGGAAGGGGGACACAGAAGAAGAAGATGGGGCAGAGAAACACAGTCAGCTTTGGGATTAAGACTATCTAGGAATAGCTCTGGTGGTTGCCGCCATTGCTACAAGCTGGCGTCTGTGGGAGGTGTTCCTCTTGGGGTTTGGTAAAATTCGTTGAAGGACTCGAATGAAACTTAAGGCCAGGACAATGGTTATGAAAAAAATGGCCAAACTGGGTGACCTAGTAACATACCCAATGACTTCTCTAAGAGAAAGCTAGGATTTATTAGAAGATCTGTCAGGTATTTTATAGGAAGTAGATAAAGCCATGAGCTTTCATCTCCTATATGCTCCAAGTCAAGGGAAGAGGGTCTCCAAGAGGACCCCTTGGAAAGGCCAGGGTTGGAGACCAACATCTTACATATGACTGGGTGCTTATTGAGCTGCTGAACCGTGGACTCAGGGCCTGAGGGACGGGAGCAGAGTGTGGGAGAAGGTCCTTGGGAGAGTTTGACTATGTGTGACTGGAGTTTGGGAGGCCTGGAAGCTATGCCTGAGGTTGGAGGCTGGCTGGGGCAGGAGTAAGGCGGCAGGGGGAATAGGCCTCAGAAGAAATCAATCCTGCCAACACCTGGGTTCTAGCCTCCAGAACTGTGAGAAATTAAATTTTTGTTGGTTAATCCGCCCAATCTGTGGTACTTTGTGAGAGCAGCCTTAGCGGACTACTCTAGGGATTGGAGCTAGAGAGGCAGTACGGCGTGGGACACAGGCTCCGGGGTCTGCTATCCTAGAAACACCACTTACAAGTGCATCACCCTGGGCTATACTTAACGTTTCTTGTATGCAAAATAGGGATGAAAACACCTCTCCAGAATAATTTGGGTATTCACTTATTTAACATCACTTACATATCATTTACTA
The DNA here is from genome assembly GCF_011800145.1 of Mirounga leonina. NCBI lineage: Eukaryota > Metazoa > Chordata > Mammalia > Carnivora > Phocidae > Mirounga > Mirounga leonina. The sequence continues at coordinate 48,234,891 of NW_023270825.1, forward strand.
TATGCCAGGTGATGCTCTAAGCGCTTTGAAAATATTAGGTGAAGATCAAATGGGAATAATATAGGTAATGTGTTCAGCACAATGCCAAGCACACAGTAGGTGTACAACAGATAGCTGTCATTGTTAGTCTTCACATGTGCTCTATAAGAAATACTTTCTTTCTAGAAAAATCCACAAATATCTCGCTCGGGAATTGAGACCATTATTTAGCAACCACCACTGTCTCTGAGAGTTAAAGCACAGTATGTTAATGATTGGAATGATTAATCTGTCAGTATTTTGTTGGAAACTAATTTTCTACTAAATGTGTACTTTTAAAAGTTCTGCTCTGTTTTAAGGTATGATCTTAATGATGCCTCAGGGGCCATTTCAGTGTGAACACATAACTGAAGTACTCATAAGTCAATAAGAACAGAATTTGATTTGCAAAAATATGTCTACATCTATGCTTTAGCACTGCAGCTCTTCTTTACCGCCACACAAATTATGTTATGTTCCAGAAGTATTGAAGAAAAATTTGGTACCGTTCCACAGGTAGACACTAGGCGGCGCTCTTGTAAGGCAAACTCAGGCTTCCCTACTAAAAAACACGTTCGGGTTTTGCTGGTAATGTGTAGTCACTCCAAGTTGATTCTCTTGTTTAGAAATAAGATATTCAACTTGCTAAGCATGAGGAATGGAGAAGAAATGATTTATTCAGGTATCTGAGAAAGACACTACAGGGAGCAATCTTAGAAAACCCTATGAATGCAGGACTTAATGGGGGACCATATTTTGTAGGGGGGCCCAGAACACAAGAAAACAAGTACTTTGGGGAAAGTGGGTAGTGCTCATTCCTATTTTGGACACTGGAAGGTCAACTCTTATAGAAAGCTATGTCTTTAAAGCAATTTTTCTTGTTTCCAGTTTGTGCTTCTGTTTGGAAGGAACAGGTGAAGAAACGGTGGGAGAGAGAGGACACCAGGGTGCAGTTTGGGAAGCTTCATTTTCACCTACATGCAACTTAGCAACAGTTGCTCTTTCCAGAAGAATTGAGTGCTGGATTTTGAAGAGTATACATAGGTTCAGGAGGCCTAGGTCTGTGCTTCCCCTTTCCCACGGAGTTGGGGTTGTCTAAGGAATCTTGAGTCTGTGCGGATTAAGTGTTCATTTCTACTTCCTTTTCTCTCCTGCTGATCCTTCACCCATGATACTCTTCTCTCTCCCTCTCTCCTGCCTCTTAAATGTGCTTCAGACTCTTGTCTTCTGCAGCAAAAAGGAATGGATTTTTTGTTTGGTTGATTTTTATTAATCGTTACGTATTCTAAAGATGTGAGAGAAGAGGGAAATCAGAGTGAAGTCATCAAACGAGGTCTCAGTCTTTTAACAATGTTGCTATAACAGGATCTCATTTCGTATGGGAGAGACTTAGAAGGATCCTTTAGTTTTAGGTAATTTTGATATTAAAAAAAGAATTTATGCTGGTGGTAGGAGGACATAGTCTATCCTGTCTCCTTACCCTCTCTCCACATCCCATGTAGTCTGCTGAGGATGCTGGGTCTATTTTTACCCTCATTGTTCGTTTTCTATCCATCCATCTGTCCATCCATCCACTTCCCTCAAGCTGGTTTCTTTGTCTCGGTTGGGAAACATGCCTCAGTGTACCTTTTACAACCATGGCCCCAGCGGAGATCTTTTTGAATCAAAGATGGGTTTTCTGACTTTTTCATTTTAGCTCTACACTTCCAGTTTCTAAGTGTCATAGGGAAATGTTCCTTCCTCACTAAGTTACCCACCAAGAGACAGAGAACCCTGACTTTTCCAGAACCAAAAGAAAAAAAAAAAAAAAGGAAACAATATAGTTGTATATGTATCATAAAGAGTAATTTCAGAATTTATAAAATTAGCATTGGAACACATTGGCCGATTTTCTGCTCTCTTCAAGCTGGGGAGGATTGAAGTGGTTATGAGTACCTTGCCCTGTGTTCTCCTCCTCTAATCCTGTGCTGCATTTGAGTCTTTGGGTCCATGCTTTCCAAGTAAAGGCATGTCTTGGAAGATAGGACTTGCATTGAGCAAATGAACAATGAGTTTCATTGCTTCTGGTCGTTGCTTCTGAAAGGCCCCTACTCCCACCCACTCCTTGCTCTTGGAGCTTTCACTGCAAGATTCCATGGAGTTTGCTGTTCTGTAGTTACTAAGAGGAGATGGGGCTCAGTAATGTTCAGGTGACATAAAGATGTGACCCAGTTTCATGCTTAAGCCATGGGTTTCTGTGACAGGAGGCAACTGTGTCACTTCTCCCTCCTGCTTGGTCTCAGTAGGTGCCTGCAGTTTTGAGCATTGGAACCACAGTTTTTGGTTCAGGCATTGATTCTAGAAGCTGTGAATTGTGTAAGACTGATGAACAACAGACCTGTACCTCTGAAACAAATAATACATTATATGTTTAAAAAAAAAAAGAGAGAGACAAGATAGTAGGAAGGGAAAAATGAAGGGGGGGAAATCGGAGGGGTAGACGAACCATGAGGGACTATGGACTCTGAGAAACAAACTGAGGGTTCTAGAGGGGAGGGGGGTGGAGGGATGGGTTAGCCCGGTGATGGGTATTAAGGAGGGCACGTATTGAATGGAGCACTGGGTGTTATATGCAAACACTGAATCATGGAACACTACATCAAAAACTAATGATGTAATGTATGGTGATTAACATAACATAATAAAATAAAATTAAAAAAATAGAAGACCCAGTTAATATGCAAATCTCTAACAGGAGGAAGTTATCCTCCTTATCACCTGTTAAGGGAGGTTAGCTGATCAGAAAAACGTGCCAACAAGAACAAGGCCCTGGGAAGAATACAACAACAAAGGAGGAAGAACCTTCTGGGCTTGCTTAGGAAGAAGACAGGCTCAGAAGGAGCCCACACACCGAGGACACGGGGCATGGAGAGGGTAAAGTAAGTGCTGACGGGGAGACAGACTGGGGCCAGAGACAAATCCCATCTGCCCTGCAGGCTGCCTGGTTCGGTCCCAGGGAGGCTTGGCCGGGCAAGTGCTCTGCCGACAGCACAGGTCTCCAGATTCCCATCCTGCTCCGCGTGCTGTACAGACCTCATACGTTAGTGGTCCCTCCCATTAATTCCAGCCGTGACACTGTTCTTTAGCCCTTTCCGACGCGTTTGTACTTGGACACTGTCACAAAGCTGGAGCTGTGAGAGGCAGGCCCTGGGTCCCCAGAGGCGCCCTTGGGTGTGTGTGCCTCTCTCACACGAAACCCCCTGTAGCCTCCTTCCCGGCAGGAGGATTTCCTCCAAGCCGCCAGAGCTGCCATTCGCTTTCCTTCGCAATTCTCTCTCTCACAGCCCCGTGACACGGCCCTTCCCAGGGCTCTCGGCTGGGCAGCACTTCTCCGGGGAGCTAAAGAGAGTTTAATTAGAAAAAGATCCTCCTGGTGGCTCAGATGGATGAGCGGCTGCCTTCGGCTCGGGTCATGATCCCAGGGTCCTGGGATCGAGCCCCATATCGGGCTCCTGGCTCAGTGGGGAGCCTGCATCTCCTTCTCCCTCTGCCTCTCCTGCTGCTCATGCTCTCTCTCTGTCTCAAATGAATAAAAAAATCTTAAAAAAGAAAAGAAAAGAAAAAGATCCTCCTGCCTCTGGTGGCGATTATCATACTTTATCAAGGGGCCCAGTCTTGACCCCAGTCTGCTCCCCATTTTTAGTGCTTGGCCAGAGAAGCCAGTCATCTAATTCTCTTGGCCGGTAGAAGCTTACCGACCGCTCTCCCCTGGTTTGGAATGGAAAAGCGTGCCTCTCCCCCACCTCCATCCCTTTAGCTAAACTAAATGGTTCTGTGAAGAGGCTTTGCACAAGGCTTTAAAACCACTCCACAGTGCTTCAGGTAAGGTCAGAGAGAGTTTTTAGTGAGGATTTTATTAGCCCGAACTTTGAGGCTTTCATTGCATTTATCAGGAAGTAGGGCCCTAGCAGCACATTTTCCACAGGTGCCTCTAAGGTCATGGCTGTTGAAGTGCAGGGAGCCAGGGGCTTAGAATTCCTTCTTCTGATTAAATGTGGTCAGCTGAAGGCTCAACATTTTTAAGAAATGCAGCTTGTGTGTTTAAAGAGTAGGGCTGGGCTGATCAGGATAAAGCATAGGGGCTGTGGGCCTCAGAGCCAGAAGCCACAGGTCCTGCCTCAATTTTGCTTTGGTGAGTTACAAGTCATGTGCTTTGGCATGGATCTTTTCCAATTTTTTTTTTTTAGATCTTGGACACTACTGTTGTAAAGGAAACTTCCTGGCTGCCCGTTGGCCCAAGCTAAACTCCAGAAGGGGCAGCATAACTTCCAGAGATGCATTCTCTCTTCTCCAGAGGCAGGACAGGGACCTCCAGGGCCAGCAGCCTCCATGGCGGAGGAGGACATGGAGACAAGATCTCTGTCTTTCCTTGTGAGCTTCCCAAGCTGCACAATCCCTGCTCTGTCCTCAGTTTCCACGGTCATGGTGTAACCCCACACGGTCGTGTGTTACCTTCACATTCAGTCCTTTCAAAAGAGCCAGAAGTGGTTGGGAACGTGTATGTTCCTGATGTTCTGGACATTTGGCTATCTGGACGAAACCTTCGATTAAAAAAAAAAAATAAAAACTTTTTAATCCTGTGCTGTAGTTAGGGTCTGCTTTTTCAAGGAAAGAATCCACAGTCATCAATGTAGCATGTTTTCAGATAGGGCTCCCTGATTAAAAATAATCTAAAAATATCTGTGTATCCTCCCCATTATGGAAACTTTCATGTGGGGAAGGAATTGCTCACTTAAGATCGTCTCTTTAAAAGTTCTTAAACATCTGAGAGGTAAAAGACATGCAGCTATTGTTATTCATGAACACTTTAGTCTGAATTAGTTTGGCTAATAACTTGCTAATGGTAGCTGGGAGAGGGCTTAACTGGAGAGGGAAAAGTTGTAGGTCAGGTGGCATGTACGTGTATGTGTATGTGTGTTGGGAGACTGGAAAGTAGATGAAGAGGGTCCTGAGCACCCGGGTTGGGGGGTGGACTGCTCCAAAGACAATTTCTTCCTCTGTTGTAGTTTTCCTCAGGGCATTATTTCTGCAGCATTCCCACCTGCCAGAGGGTCACAAGCCACTGTGGTCTTCCTGTTCTTAATGCTAACCCAATTCTTTTTTAAATCTTTTTTTTTTTTTAAAGATTTTTTATTTATTTATTTGAGACAGAGAGAATGAGAGACAGAGAGCATGAGAGGGGGGAGGGTCAGAGGGAGAAGCAGACTCCCCGCCAAGCAGGGAGCCCGACGCGGGACTCAATCCCGGGACTCCGGGATCATGACCTGAGCCGAAGGCAGTCGCTTAACCAACTGAGCCACCCAGGCACCCTATGCTAACCCAATTCTTGAGCAGTGTAGCCAAGCGATTAGAGAGAGCCAATTGGAAACATTTCATTGTACCTCCTCTCTCTTCCTACTTTAAAATGACCCTGGAACTTACTAATGCTACTGCCTTCTTATGGCTTTTAACGTTTTTTTGCTTGCAAAATTATCAGTTATTTTCATTTGGAGCTTTTTTTTTTTGGTGGGGCCTGGTTAGAAAAAAAATAATCTCACATCTGTGAAAGACTTTAATTTTTTTCCGAGTCTTTTCCTTGGAGGGGCATCTTCATGCAGGAATCCGGGCTGTACACAGGCTGTTACTAACTGGTATCTACCGGCATGGCCCTATCGATTGTTAAAATATTGGTGAACTTCTCATACTGATTGGAGTTGGCTGCTACCCTGGAGCTCCTGACAGTCCCTCCCCCTCCTCATCTGGAAGCCCCATCTTTTTACAACCCAATAATAAAAGGGGGTTAACGCCTGGTCGCTTGCAAGAGGCCTCCCAACCCGCACTAGCCCCGCAGCCAGCAGGGGGGAATCCTGTTTTGTGACACTCCCTCTCTCACCATGCACCCTTTCCTTGACAAATGCTATTTTAAAGATACCAGTCACTTCATAATCTAGGGGTCTGCAAATCTGGTCACCTCTCTCATTTCATAAAGAAGTATTATTTGACACAGCCACGCCCACTCATTTACATAGTGCAGGACCGCCTCCACGCTACCTGCGCAGAGCTGAGTAGTAGTTGAAGTAGAGACTCCATTCATTGCCCACAAAGCCTAAAATATTTATTATTTCTGCAGAACAAAAATGTGCCGGCCTCTGTTTATCCATTCTTTAGGCCAGCCGCATGTCTTGGCATTTGCTTGCGGACTCTTCCATAGACGTGGCACTGTTACTGGTCAAGAGACCTCTGGTTTTCCAGACTTTGGCTTCTCCGTTGGCCCCTCCTTGTGATGCATCCTGCATCACTCTACTGCCATTAATAAATGAAAAAGGTAATGAATAAAAGGGGGGGGCTGGCAATTGTTTTTTTTTAAACAAATGTCAAAAAACCCTATGAGTATTGCTGACATTTAAAAAAAAATGGTGGTGGTTCTTTATTTGCATGAAGTTTTATGTGGTTCAGAAAGCCCATCTGTAATCCATTTGAGTTAAAGTCCCATTTGTCACAGCTGTCGGGATGGTAAAATGTATTTGAAACCTTTTTGCTTTAAGGAAAATAGAAGGCTTCGCTGCACTTGACATTGAGCTGAAGACTTTGCCACTCTCAGGGAAATGTCAATTCTGAGAAAGACTTGTACAAAATGAAAGTTGGACAAAAATTATCCTTGGAGAAGGGTTTTGCCTTTTGCTTAAACAGGATCTATTTTCCCAAAAGCCCACCAGTTCCTAAAACAACAAGGAGTCTTGAGAGGGCTAGGGTTGGGGTCACTGTCACAAGTAGCCTTGACTTCACTTATCCACTTACTGGAGGGTAGCATGAACAATCCCATATGGCAGAGACCCAGGATTTAACTCAGAGATGTATTCTGTAGTCACTTTTAGAACAAAGTTTTTATTTATTTAGGCAAAAATGCTAAGTCACCATAAAAAATTCATCAATATAGAAAAATACAAAAAACTTAAAAAAACCTTCTAAATCTCTGTTTTCACTTTTGAGAAAGTGTGTCTGATGTTCTCGTGCTCCCTTAAATTAGATCCCTTTTGAAGATCTATTTCAGGAGGAGCAGGAAATCTGGCCACTTTACCCAAAGTCTCCCAAAGGCACCAGACGCTCCTTGGCTGCCTTCCATTCTGAGCAATGCCTGTCACAGAAGTAGCTTCAGCAGAAATGTGCATCCCTTTACCTTCTTGCATTTTCTGCAGCAAAAGAGTGGTTGCTTTGGTTGCAAAGGTCATTTTTCAGCTTTTCAGCTCTGTCAATTAAGGAAAGATCCTGTTAGGTCCATCCATGGGTTTAGTTAGATCAGAAGACAGTTAAAAAGTGGCCAGGTGACTTAGGAGAGCCACTCCCGGGGACAGAAGGAGAACTCTACCAGAATGATGGGACCATTGTGTGGCAGCATCTCCCACAGAGTCTGCAGTGGTGGCCAGCTGGGGCTGTCCATGCTCATATGCCAGGTTGATAGGGCCTCAGATGAACCTGCTTTCAGTTTACAGATAACCTGACTGTCCCTAAAGACTCTGAAGGCAATATTCATGTTATTATATTATTGCTTCTGGAAAGAGTCCAGAAGGAAGAATCAAGGAGTGAAGGGTGGAGGGAATGGGGTTGGGGAGGTAAGAGAATGGTAGTGACCATTCAGACCTTTCAGTCAAAAAGCAAGAAAAGAAAGGAAAGAAGATGTACCCACCATCATAGTAACAGGCAAAAAGAATATTAGAAACCCATAAAACAGGCTTATGTCTTATCCTGAGAAAGTTCTACAGGAACTACTTCAGGGGAGATTATTGAGGGCCTGCAGAATCTCCAGAGAAATCTTTAAGAAATGGGCAATTTCTACAGGTCATTTGTTTCCGGAATAATGAGTTTTTACATGGAAGAGTTGGCTTTTTTTTTGAAGAGAGTACTAAAAGAGAATAAAGAATTGTGTGTGTATGTGTGTGTGTGTGTGTGTTTTCCTCCCTTCTTGTTTCCACCTAGGGTCATCCCCCTCCCTTCCTCCTGCCCTCCCTCCCTTCTTGCTTGCTTACTTTTCTTGCTTTCAGCATGTGGCAGAGAGCAGACTGGCTCAGATCTCATACCTGTAGGCCAAATACAATTTCTTATTGGATAAAAAAAGCAAAAGTTCCTTATTTAGCAGAAATGTCTACAAAGGAATTGGCATTCTCGTTTTTAAAAAAAAAACTATGAGAGAGTGCAAGTGGGGGGAGGGGCAGAGGGAGAGACTCTCAAGCAGACTCCCCACTGGGCAGGGGCTCCATCCCACCACCCATGAGCTCGTGAGACCTGAGCTGAAACCAAAAGTCGGAAGCTTAACTCACTGAGCCACCCAGGCGCCCTGACCTCCTTTTGATGAGAAACCAGGAATAAGCCTTGAGCACATAATCTGCAGCTGTGGAAGAAAAATCTCCAGTCGCCCAAGTGTGAGAAGAAAGCAGTTTCAGTCAACAGGTTCGAGTTGAGTTTAGTTACACATTTTTATGTATGTATGTATGTATGTATGTATTTATTTAAAGATTTTATTTATTTGTCAGAGAGAGAGAGCACAAGCAGGGAGAGCGGCAGGCAGAGGGAGAAGCAGGCTCCCCTCTGAGCAAAGGAGCCTGATGTGGGGCTCGATCCCAGGACCCTGGGACCATGACCTGAGCTGAAGGCAGACACTGAACTGACTGAGCCACCCAGGCGCCCCTAGTTATGCATTTAGTACTCAGGGTCTAGTTATGTTCAGGGTCAATTCATGTTCCCTTGGGGCTCCACTCTCTGGGAATGTGAATTAGGGAAGAGGCAAGGCCAGGTCTCAGTCCAGGCCATTCCTGGTGAGCGGCAGGGGATGGGGAGGGTGAGCTCCAGACACCACAGGGCCACTGTGGACCATTCCCATTTGCTGTCCCTGTACCAGGGAACTCCTCCGGTCTTTAAACCCTTTGGAAGAAATGACCTTGGAAGGAGGAGGTCTCTTTAGTTTATGATTCATCAACTTTGGTGTTTGGGGTGGTGGGGGATGATGAATTCATGGAGGAATGAATGCTCGAGGCAGCTTATTCCGTATTTTCATCACACACAGAGACAATATGGATTTGTTTTTAGAAACTGTCATCAAGCATTGCTAAGCCTGCCCATGATCTCTTTGAAAAGTGTGCTCTTTTGCAGTGCAGCCTTTAGATTGAGCGGAACTTGCTTTTCTGGTTGAAAAGCTGGTATCTTACAAAATGAGCAGAGATGAGGCTAGGGAATTGTATTAGTTAAAGATGTGTTTGGTTGAAAGGCAAGAATAAAACCTGACTTATAGTGGTTTGGACAAATGAGAGTTAATTCATTTTTCTCACCTAAATTTAGAGGCTGACGACCGCTGTTCTGGTTTCGTGGGTTCAGTGATGTCAGGCTGCCATGTCTCTGTGTCTTAGCCTTTCTTTCATTCTCATTGCCTCTCAGGAGCAAGACTAGCTGCCCCAACTCCAGAAGGCATGCTGGCAATCAAGGCACAAAGGCAAGGAAAAAGGTAGTGCCAGCTGGAATGGTCTTTTCTTTACCAGGGGTGCAAAAGTTTTCCAGAAACTCCGATCAGACTTCTCTGCTTGTATCTGATCTACTGCGACTCCACTGTGGAGTGACCTCTAACTACAAAAGAGGCTTGGAAGTAAAGTAAGGGTAGGTGTCAAAGTATAATTTTCAAAGAAATTAAAACATGACTCTCATCCAGAATAAGAATGAGTATGTGTCAAATATTTATTTAATCTATTACGGAGGTTAGCGGCAGGGAGAGGTAAAGGTGGTTCAAAAGAGAATTTGAGGAATGATTTGCTGAGATAAGTTTGCTGTGTTAGAGACAAAACCGGCTAATAATCAATAAACCATAACTTTTGGTGTCATCTTCTTGAATAGACAAAATCATTGGCCTCTCCTCTACACCATCACAGAAACGTGGGCCCTCATTAATAGTAGAGTAAGTTAAAAATATATTCTCCTGGAGAATGAGTCTGGTGGGATCCTGTTAGACCATGCTCCAATATGACATTGAAACGACTCGCAGTCACCTTTTTGCCTTATTTCCAAGTTTTGGAGAAGTTTTCCTAGGACAGGAAAGGGGATGGGTGTCTGCTACAAGAATATGTGTGCAGGTGGTATGGTAAAGATTAAAGTTTGCTATTGGGATTTTATGGTTACTTTTGGGTCATAAAAAGCCTTTGATAAGGCAGAATAGATATTCCAAGTACTTTCAAAATCCACATGTAAGTGTGTTCCACTTTCGGAAAATTCAGCACCAAAACCCAAATTTAAAACCATTAAATTGAGAGGTATATATTTTCATTTGAAACGGATCCTGCACGTCACAGAAGGATTTGCCACCGGGATTATTTCTATTAATAACCACTTTTCTGAATTTATTCAAGATATTTGATTTATAAAAAAATTTGACTTACTCCAGCTTTCCAGAAATATATCTCTTGCATGAAGCAAGGTATGCTTGCAATCTAAATTTTATTCTTGTCTAAAGATATCTCTCGGTTTAATTATAGAATGCTTTCTTTAAATTGCATTTGTATGGCTTGCTTTGCATCCACCCCAAATCTCTCAACCAGAAAGATCTTACCAAACGGGATTCCCAGCGGAAGAAAAAAAAAAAAAAAGCATATTCATCTAATGTCTACCGGACTTCTTACATTGTTAAAATTCAGTCCGAATGGGAAAGGTCTCCTTGTATCTAGAGGGAATAAAATAAATTGATTTATGATTTTTAATAAGCATGACTGAGTAAGGAATCATGCCTATATAATTTCAAAGTCATGAAAAGATATTTATCATAATTAAATTTCCCCTAAGAAGACGTTTGAAACAGAGATCAGATGCCAGGCTAATTGATTACACAACTATAGAATAGTCATCCTGACAGCCAAGGATAGGACGGTTTAGACTCTGTGTCTAAATATTTAATACCCAGTGGGAAGCAGGGAATTGGAACAAAGGCCGTAATGAGGAATAATAGAAATCAGCTAGAAGGGCAATGGACACGTCCCTATTGATTATGTAGTATGTAAAGAGAAAGAGTGATTAATAGAAACAAGAGACTAAGAAGCAGGAGTGACATTTTTTTAAGTGGCCAACAGAAACCACACACTTGTAAAGGTCATGTCCAGCCATTTTGAAATAAAATATCTGTCTTGAGGAAAAGTAATGTTGCTTTAAAGTGGAAATGCTTTCAAATGGAAGGCCTTATGTTCAGCCAGATTCTTGTGTTCCTTTTAGTCGTAAAATAGTACAGTTTTCAGCCAGGCGAACTTCTCCCGATCAAACCAGTGGACCAAATAGTTTTTATTAGATCTGGCATGGAATTGCTTAAAAGGAAGAGTGGTTTCGGTTTTCTGGGTTCTTACATTTTAAGGCTTTTTCTCGTTATGTGGGAATGAAATACCCACAGTCTGGAGAAAAAAAGAGACAAAAGAACGTGGTTTTTCGGTTGGTGATGTGTTGCCTGGAAGGGTCTGCAAAGGGTGTGGGGGTGACTGAGCATTCGCACGGATTTACCTGAAGCTGCCCGACGTGCCTTTTCCTGAGTCTTGCTGGGCCACCCACGTGGTTGTCATTTCCTTCTCTGATCTTTGTCCCGTGACATTACCCACAGCATGATAAATGTGGGCGGCGAGGACTGGGGAGCCGCTGCCCCGGCGGAACCATCTGTCCTTGTTACGCCAACCATCCATTTCTGCCGCTCCACCAACACCGCATTCATCTCCAGCAGTGACCTCTCTTGCTCCCCATTACCGGCCTGTGTGTTTAAAAGCTCTGGTACCCCGGAAGGATGTTTCTGGAGAGAGACGCTTCTGAAACTAGCTCCCGGGGAGGGACTTTGGTTCCTGCCCAGTGTCCTTTTTCACTTTCTCATTTACTTTTCCTCTTTCCTTTTTCTCCCTGGAGAGCTCAGAGCACATTTTTCTCCTGAAGGCTTAATTATACTGTCTTGTACTCCACCACTGCTCCGTAGGTGGCTGTTGATTATAGGACACCCCATTTGTCTTGAGGACATCCCTCTCTTGGCAGTAGACACGGAGGCTGCCATTATTCTCTCCATTACAGCTTAGGACAATGAAATGTGGGGAAGGGATGCTTGCCTGAGGTCGTGTGTCAAGTTGAAGCCCGGGACCCACCAAGCACTCAGGTCTTTTGACTTGGTTGACCGCTCTTGTGTTTCTACTGTTTCTGCAACTAACACACCCACCCACCCACCCACCCACACACACACATACACACACACACACCAATGTTGGTGATGCCCTCCTCTACTGACCTCCCTGCCTACCCATAAAAAGAAGCTCCAAAGACAAATCAGTGTGGTGCATCACGGCTCGCTCCTGCGGGAGGAAGGAATCACAGAGCAAGCCCAGCAATCAGGTTGGCAAAGCATGCTGGTGAGGCACTTAGCGCGCAGCGAATGTTATTGCGGTTTATAATTCGGTATTTTAAAATGTCAACGTTCTCCGTGATTCCTTCCAAAGAGAGGAGTGCACTGTATACACATCACGCACTGAGACCACTACAAGCATGCGTTGCTCTCCCTAGGTGATAGATTTATAGATTTATGAGTGTTAGCACTGGAAGGGATTTTAGATATGGCCTGAATAATGTGGAATATACTGAAAGCATCATCTCTCTCAACTCAGGCACTTCAATTCAGTTACTGTATTTTAAATTGCAGGCTCTTTTTTTTTTTTTTTAAGATTTATTTATTTATTTATTTTGAGCTAGTGTGAGAGAGGAGAGAGAGGATGGGGAGGGGCAGAGGGAGAGAGAGAGTCTCCAGAAGACTCCCCACTGCAAGCAGAGCTGGACGTGGGGCTCGATCTCATGACCTTGAGAGCATGACCTGAGCCAAAACCAAGATTTGGATGCTCAACCAACTGAGCCACCCAGGCGCCCCATTAAATTGCAGGCTCTTTTGATTGTAAGGTGAATTTAAGTTCCACTAAGACCTCTAGCTCTTTTTCTCACAGACTACTCTAAAGCCAGTTTTCCCTTATCCTGCATTTTTGCAGTTGAATTTTTAGAGCTGCGTTTACATATCCTTATTACATCTCATTTTTCTGAACAGTCAAGGTAATTTTGAATTCCTATTCTGTTGTTTATGAGAAATCTTGGGGTCATTCTTGGCTCCTCACTTCTCATACCTTGTCTCCATCCCATAGGCAAAGTTCATCACCTCAGCCTTTAAAATAGATAGGATGCAGTTATCGCTCATGCATTTGCCCTTATCACTCTAGTCTAAGCCACTGTCATCTCTTGCCTGCACTAATGTACAGCCGGTACCAGGCTTCTCTGCTTCCCCGTACAATGTACCAATAGTCTGTCCTGCTCCGCTGTAAAGGTTAACTGCCTTCCTTCTGAGGGGAAGGGAAAGGGTACAGACAGACAGAGAATGGCAGCCTTCATCTTGAGTCAAATGTAAATATGAAACCCAATTTGTTGGGTCTCAGCATGAACTCCCCAGTCAGTCGCAGTGGCTTCAGGTCAAGAAGGGAAGAACACAATGCATGTCAAAGGTGCCCTCATCGTGATGTCCCTTGATTCAGCCATGACTCTGTTTCGGGGGGCACAGATGTTTCTTTTTTCTTTTTCTTTTTTTTTTTAATTTTGAGTAATTTGAGCTCATAGTTAACAGGCCAAACAGCATGAAGACTTTACTCACAGTTGCAAATAAAAATGTATAATCAGCGGTTCAGGATGTTACATGAGTGAATTCTCAACACTGTGGGTGAGAGCACCCAATGACCTCACTGAACTGCAGTTTCATGAGTTGGTGGCAAAGAGACAAGTGTTCAAATGTCAGGACACATCAGCATTTCTCAAGACAACTGATAACAAAAAGGAAATGTAAAAGGAGAGAACACCAGGTTCCCTGTTGTCTGCCACCCAATGGAAACCAGATGTCCAGAGCACAGTATAGAAACCTGTCTCCTGGCAACGCTGCCACTTACAAGAGGGAATGAGACAGTAGTCATGTGTGAAACAGAATCAGGCCTGGCTGAGAACCGGACGTAATCCAGATAATGAAAGACACATGGTTAGAAACAGACATTGAATCATCAAGAGGAAAAGCTCCATCTCTGCAGCTTTGTGCTCCAGGAGCTGAGAAAGACAAAGCTGCGTGAAAGGGGTCTGACTTGTGTATTTCTCAGGTACCACAGCTGAGTCAGCCTCTGTGTGTGAAAGAAAAACTCAAAGATGAAAGCACTAAGAAAGCAAAAAGATCTTGACTTGTAATGCTTGGGAGGAAGACCATGCATTCAGAATTCGCTCTCCTTGTAAAGGACACAGCAAGGATTTAAGGAAAAAAAGCCCCTCAAGGTTAGCATTAGTTAGCTGTTTGTGATATGAAACAGTGTCAGTTTTCTCACATAATTGCAGTTTTCTCACCTCTCTAGGATCTTCAAATATCTGTAGGTGTTGGTATCGCAAAAGTAGGGGGTAAACAGGCTCACCCTTAAATTGGCAGTTCTGGGGAGAGGGCTCAAGGCCTCATTTATTTTGAGGACTAAGGTTAGGCAGGATATTCCTGCTTTTGAAATTTATTTCAGGATGTGAAGTGCTTTGTCCAGCCCTCCGCCCCGCCGGTTGGTAGTATGTGGTGTGTTGGTCTTGGTGGTGGTGGGCAAGGGGTTATTGTTGCTTATTTATTATATGTAGTAGTTGATCTGTTCAATGTCTATTTTCTGCCTTTAGAATGAAAGCTCTAAGAAAGAAAGGTTTTGTGTTTTTTGTTCCATGATAATTCCTATACCTAGAACAGTGCCCTGGTGTGTGGTAGGTTGAGTACACAGTAGATAGTTGCTGAAGGAATGATTGGATTTGTAATAGTTAGGTCATCTACGGATGTGATAAACCTACTCTCTGTGTTTTCTACCAGTTTCTGATATGACATTGAACATCAAGGGCAGAGTCTTTGAGCAGATTAATATTAATCCACTAACTGACAACTCTTGGGGACAGTTAATGGAGTAATTTCTGTCATACTGATGTCCCCACATTCTTGAATATCGAAAGTGTCACAGTAGATGGGTGGGTAAAGGAGACTTCCCTTAGGGCTGGGAGTGGGACAATACAGCACTCTTGACTGTATTGGCTATTATCAACACCTCATTAGTCAGTTTTGTGAATTAAAGTTTTTTCAGAAACAGTGTAATTTTTTTACTGTCAAAATTAGTTTCATCATTAATTAACCACCTATGATTAATAAGTTACTAGGCTGGGTGTTAGAAATACAAAAATGAAGGGTATGTGGCTTCTGCCTTGAAAGAGCTAAAAGTCCTATGGGAAGAACACTGTAGAAATAATCGTGATCCTGTGTTGAAGGTGCTTACAAGGTGCTAGGGGAGGACTGGACAAGACTGGTGGCTGGGGGACAAAAAAGGCCTCTGTTTAAATTATCCAGATCAGTTGCATTAAGGGCTATCATGAAGGCAGAGGTTCTAGGTATAGAGAAGAAAGGGCAGAAATGAGAGACATCAAAGCATTCAATGTTTGTTTACCCGATACTTGGTGAGCATCTCCTTTATGTAGTCTTCTGGGGGAGATGGACACAAAAATCGGTGCTATGATGGAGGTTTGTATGTATGCTATGAGCTCAAAAGGGAGAGTGAGTGGCAGGTGGTGGGAGGGGAGATTATGGAGGTGATACTGAGCTGTCTTAATATGAGTTTCCCAGATGGACTGGGGGGAAGGCGTCCCAGGAAAAAGAACAAAATGTACTTAGGCAAAGGAAGCTCTGGAAAGGCTGAGTCATCACTACTTGAGACAAAAGAGAAGATAATAAGTAAGCATATGAAAAGATTTAGATGAGTTTAGGGGTGCCTAGGTGGCTCAGTAGCTTCGGCTCAGGTTGTGATCCTGGGGTCCTGGGATCAAGCCCCGCATCAGGCTCCCTGCTCAGCGGGGAGCCTATTTCTCCCTCTCCCCTACCCCTCCCTGTCCCCCTCCTCCTCTTTCTGCCTGCTGTTCCCCTTGCTTGTGCTCTCTTTCTGTAAAATGAATAAATAAAAATCTTTAAACAACAAAAAAAGATCTAGATGCATTTATCATTTAGGTTTTGCTGCTTAACACACCCTCTACCCAAATGTAGTGACTTAAAACAACCATTTCTTTATCTCATGATTCCACGGCCTGCTATTTGAGCTGGGCTCAGGTGGGTGGTTCTTCTGGTTTCTGCGGGCCTCACTACTGTATCTGCCATTGCTCCCTGGGTGGCTGGGAGATGTCTGATCTAGGATGGCCTTGGCTGGGATGGCTCATCTCTACCCCATGTAGTGGGCTCTTATGGACTAGCCAAGAGAGTGGGCAGAGTGGGCTCAGTTCTGCTGAGACCTAAGACCAGAACTTGCGTAGCATCACATCAGCCGCATTTTATTAGACAAAACAAGTGCCAAAGTTAGGCCAGATTTACGGGGTAGTGATTTAGGGGTATCTCAGTTTACCTCTCGATGGGAGGAGCTTGAAATTCAAATTGCAAAGGGTGTGGATACAGGGAGGTGTGAACAGCTGTGACCCATTTTGCTATTTTCTACAATACACTTGAAAATGGAAAAGAAAGATACTGATGGCTTCTCTTCCTCGGCAAATGAGGATCCTGAGGAAAGTGATAAGTGCTTGGAATAACAGGTTATAAAGAATGCAATAGAGACATGATGGGCAAAATTAATGGCTTCCTGAGTAAGATGGAAAGTCCAGCTGAGACTGGAAACCATCATACGTTGGAAACCAATCATTATGTTTGAATTGTTTTTTTTCTTCTGTCAACTACAATTAACAAAAAAATTCATTTGCACCACTATGACTGTGATGGTGTTCCTCATGACACGCTTGTAGAATGCTGGCCAAGACCAGAGTTGACTCCTATAGCATTATTTACTGATTAGTAGAAATAATGACTTGTGGGTAGATTTTTAGTTAAATTCAAGTCATTCTATTTCCAAGTATAATGGCAACAATGTTTACATTCATTCAATAAATATTTATTGTATACCGCATCTGCACCAGCTACTGTTCCAAGGGTAGAGAATACATTAGTGATCCAAACAGAAAAGAGAACTTCTGTGGAGCTTACATTTTAGTGCAACTTTAGGGGACAGAAAGTAAACAAGACAAATTAGAAGGTGTAGGACATATTAATGAGAGATGATAAAGAGAAAAAGCAGGGAAGGAGGATATGAAAAAATTTTTTTAATATGTTGCCAATTTAGATAGGATGGCCAGGGATGGCATCACCAAGAAGGCGCCACTTGAGTGAAGACCAGAAGGAAGTATGGAGTCTTAGGTGTGCAGGTGGGGCTGGTTCTAAGACCTTTAGTCCATATGAGTACATGGCCTTTCCTCTGAGTGAATTGAGAAGTCCATCGGGGAATTTTAAGCAGGAGAGGGAAGTGATCTGACAACGTTTTGGAGTGATTAGGTGGTGGCTGTCTTGAAATTAGACCTTCCCTTGAGACACAGAGCAAGGACAGCAGTAGGCAGGCGTGAGGAGGTTGTCACAGGCATGCAGGGAAGTGAGTAAAATTGGTGAGAAGTGGTCAGATTCTGGACTTTTTTTTTTTTAAAGATTTTATTTATTTGTCAGAGAGAGAGAGAGTAAGCAAGCACAAAAGCAGGGGTAGCGGCAGGCAGAGGGAGAAGCAGGCTCTCTGCTGATCAAGGAGCCTGATGTGGGGCTCGATCCCAGGACCCTGGGATCATGACCTGAGCTGAAGGCAGCCGCTTAACTGACTGAGCTACCCAGGTGTCCCTCTGGACATGTTTTGACAGCAAAGTCTACAGTCTCAACCTTCAATGCTTTGACCAAAATGATTTTCAGGACACATCACATAAATGGAACCACCTTCATCCTTGGTTCTCTCATGGAACTTTCTTTATAAGATTTTTAGGAGAGTATCTTGAACAGTCTTTGGTCTGTGGGTGATCCCTAAAATTTACACTTGACAAAAAGCTATATGAGGAAGGGAGGAAGGTGAGATTGGAGTGAAGGGGAAAAAAAGGGAAAGAAGCACAGGATTGAATGTATGATATGTGCCAGGCCTGGAGAACCAGGCACACGCTTCCCTGTGCTATTAGTCAAGGAGAATAGAACGTTTTGCCAGATGTATTGCTTTGCTTTTCAGCTTATTTGGCTTTATCTTGGAGAAAGAAACAGGAGTGGTTTGGCTGACTCTATTGCAAGATTTTGAAGATGCCAGGGGAGTGGGTTATACCATTCATTGACAGATATTTGTTGAGCATCTACTATGTACCAGGTACATTGTAGGTGCTGGGGATATAAGGACACTAAGGCACAGTAACAGTCCTCGAGATGCCTGAGTCCTGCAGGTAATACAGATGAGCAGACAGGCAATTTTAATACAGGGCAGTGGGACCCATCGGAGGAATATCTAACTCAGCCTTAGAGTGTCAGGGAGGACTTCCTGGAGAAAGAAGACCAGTGAGATAAGGAGGAATTATTTAGGCAAAAGTGAAGGTGTAGGAAGGTGGTGTTTCAGGCTGAGAGAACAGGACGTGCAAAGGACGAGAAAAGAGAAAGGCTTAAGCGAAGGATGCTGGGGAGCCATAGATGATGAGAGCAGATAATATAAATAGGCCCTCATAAGCCACAAGACATCCACAATATAAGACTTCCATCCTGTTCTGTCCCCTGGCCTGTTTTGTTTTATCTTGTTTGAGCTAGTTGGGTTTTCCTATCTTCTATCAACAAGTGTATTAGAAATGAATCAAGGACGAATCAGGGTGTATTATCAGCCACCGCAGATCCATCACCGATCTTTACAACCTCCGCTCTTAACTGAGTCTAGTTTAGTGTTTGCTTCTATTGTTTATTCTCCATGAGCACGTAAAAATATCACAGAAACACCCTGCCACAGCAGCTTCCAAATGGTGTAGATAACATGAAAACGAGACACATTTACACATTTTATTGGTGAGTCTATTTTATTGGTGAGTCTTTATCCTTTTATTCTTATTTTATTGGAATCAGCCTCCTCTGATGACCAGGGTGGGAACTGTGCCTCATTTGGGGGCTATAGGCACATAGAGAGTCTGTCTATAAAGACTTGATGAAGGGTTAGGGACTTCAGGTGAAAGAGAAATTGCAAACTTGAGTCCAGTGAAAACTTTTGCGTCAGGAGGAATACTTATCACAAAAACAACAACAAAATTACATTCTCTGTCCCCCCTGCCCAGAAATTCTCCAGTTTTGGAGATTATCTGGATTATTGTTCCCCACCCTACCCAAAGCCCCATCTACTAATAAGGCAACAGTCTCAGAGAGGTAGAGCACTTGCCTGAGGGTGCATGCCCAGTCCACTGCTGAGCCCAGATGCACCATGGTGGGAAGCCAGCCCTCCTGACTTGGAGCTGAAGGTCTGTTCCCTTCATCCTCTGACTCTCACCAGAGGCAGAAATCAAAACGAATGAGGAAAAACAGCAGTCTCAAGATCCTGTGGGTTTTCCTTGGATATGACTACTTGTTCAGAACACTTAGGCAGGCAGGTGTTTTGTTAAAGCAGTTGATTCCTAGACATTTATGCAAAGTTATAAAATAGGGCAAATGATACACATTCTAAGATTAATACAAAGATATTTGAGAATGATTAGTCATTGTACAAAGTGTTTTACTGTAAGTACTCCTTTGGTTTGCTAGTACAAATTACATACATATGAGTCTTTAGAAATATGTACCTACAAACATCTTTCTCTCTATTTATATATGGATAACAATCTATCTGTCTTTATATCTTTTTTTTAAAGATTTTTATTTATTTATTGAGAGGGAGAGAATGATAGAGAGCATGAGAGGGGGGAGAGTCAGAGAGAGAGGCAGACTCCCTGCTGAGCAGGGAGCCTGATGCGGGACTCGATCCTGGGACTCCAGGATCATGACCTGAGCCGAAGGCAGTCGCTTAACCAACTGAGCCACCCAGGTGCCCCTGTCTTTCTGTATATCTATCAAGATTTATGTGTAACGTTTCCAGGAACCTATCGCATCAAGTGAAGCCTGTTCATAGACCAGGATTCTGTAACTTGCTCTAGCTGTGTTAAAAGGCTCAATGAGAGTTTTTGATTTTCATGCTGAACTCTGCAGCAATTTGCAGCAGGTCACTTATGGTTTATCCTATAGAGTTCCAGCTGAGTGTGTGACTGAGCCAGCAAACATGGGACTTGAGTAGCACATAGGAGACACTACCAGTTGGTGGGGTGAGAGGAGATATGACTTATTCTGTCTTTATAGCACTCTGGTGAGCCTTTCTTATGAAAGGTTACTTTGAATCTTTAGGCTGGGACCTATTCTGTGATCATTACAGCTTTTCAAGTCCTGATATATACTTATCTCTTTAGTAGGGTTCTCTATGTTTTAGAATTTTAACTCTTTATGATGTTGTGATAAGTAGGTAAGCAGTGGGAAGCCACCATAACTATTTCTTCCCCGAGAGTGAAAAAGATAAAAGTTCTTAGTCGTTCTAGACAACTTAGGCCCATGTTAATAGGAATGGATAATCTTAATGTCTAAATAACATTAAGTATTTATACTTTATGTTTATTAAATATGTCTAGGAATTTCTCAAGCCTATAAAAGCCAAGTGAGTTTAAAAAAAAGGCTTTAATAGTATTTACCATCAAAGAAGCAGAAATCCCTTGAAATTAGAATAAATAGATGGGAGGCAGCTACTTTCATGAAGAGTAAGATTACAGTGATACAATCAACTGTATTTGTCCTTTTAAAGATTTTATTTATTTGAGAGAGAGAGAGAGCGAGCCTGAGCAGGGGGAGGAGCAGAGGGAGAAGCAGACTCCCTGCTGAGCACAGGGCTCGATCCCAGGACCCTGGGACCATGACCTGAGCTGAAGCCAGATGCTTGACCGACTGAGTCACCCAGGTGCCCCCATATTTGTCCTTTTAGACATCAGGAGTTGAATTGAATAATCGCCATTCTGTGAAGTTAGTGAGCTGAGTCCTTCAGCAGCATTAACTCAACTTTCTCTGTGAGTTATCCCATTATCCTGTCAGCTGGTCTAGGTGAGGTGAAGCTTTGGTAATAAACAATGCTTAACGTTTTGTGACTTAATATAACAAAAGGTTATATCTTGCCCTGGCCACGTGACCGGTGAGGACTGGTGGGAGAGCTCTATGTCTGGTCACTCAAACCCAGGCTGATGGAGATTTCAACTCATTGTGAGCTTCCTGATCCCTAGAACTGGTCAGTGATGTTCTGCAGGGTCTCACCCTGGTAGTTAAATGCTTCTGCCTGGAAGAGACACACATCACTTCTACTCACATTTCATTCGCTGAAGCAGGATCCATGCCCACACCCAGTTCAAGGGGTTAGAGAAACACAGTCCCACCAAAGGTCTGGCAAGAGGAAGAGGACTGATGATATAATTATACCGTAGGAGCACACTGAAATGTGGTTTAATCCTCTGTAATACTTCCCTCTTTGCATTTTTAATAAAGGAAACAGGAAAATGGTATTAAAAGACCAGGTAGGTTTTTCTTTTTTTTGAAGATTTTATTTATTTTTTGACAGAGAGAGACACAGCGAGAGAGGGGACACAAGCAGGGAGAGTGGGAGAGGGAAAAGCAGGCTCCCCACCGAGCAGGGAGCCCGATGTGGGGCTTGATCCCAGGACCCCGGGATTGTGACCTGAGCCGACGGCAGACGTTTAACGACTGAGCCACCCAGGCGCTCCCAGGTAGGTTGTTTTGATACACCCTCCTTTATTGCTTCTACACTTGAGCTCATACCCATTTCTTTATTTATTAAATGCCCAGAAAACTTAAGTATTGAAATGAATTGTTCATTTTCTAACTACTAGAGTTTGAATGACTCTTTGCCTATAGGGTTTCTTCTAGAATTTTGTTGTTGTTGTCTTCAATGACTTGTGAGTCTCTCACAGAAAAATAAAAACACACTTGTACACAGCCAGACAATCAGAATCTCAAATCTAAAGGCTTCAGCTTATTGAACATGTGCTACGTGGGAAGCACATTATAGGTACTTCACCTAAGTTATCTGTTTTGATCTCCCCAGTAATTCTGTGCAGTAGGTACCATGGTCCCTATTTAGAGATGTGGAAACAGAGACTCATAATAGTTTATCAACTAGCTCAGAGACACACAATTTATGGAGCTGGGATTTGGTCCAAGTCAATTTGATGGGCACATCCCAGCCTCTGTCCACTGTAATTTGCAGCTTCCATGTACCCATAATAATTCTGTAGCAAAACAACTTTTATCATCTCTCTGGGCCTCTGGATTTGCTATTAATATTATATGCACAGAAAGACCTTCTATAATGTCGCCAGTCTGACTGCAGCCCTTGAGCTGCATGGGGTGAGGGCATGATTTGGTAGTTAAGAGCAGAGATTTTGAAACCAGCCTAACTGGCAGTTAACCTCTCCCAGACTCAGTTTCCTCCTCTGTAAAATGGGTTAATAATAGTATCTTAATACCTAATCACTTACAAAGATTCAATGAGTTATGAGTAAAATGCTTAGAATGATACATAAAACGGGTTGTTCTATAATTGCTTTACATAAATAACATCTGTGGCTCTTTGTCACGAGGGCACATAGTTGTGCTGTGGTTCTTTTGGTTGAGGATGAAGTTCAATGTCGCTACAAAGGCCTGTGATATGTTTGCCTTAGACTGGAGAAATGGTTTTCCAGACTTTCTTTCTTTTGTTGGATGTCCGACAAGGCAGGTGCTACTAGAACAGTGAGCATTGAGACATCAGAGTTCTTCCCTAAGTCCATGGTCACTGTCATTTGACTGCTTTGACCCTGAGGGTGGCCTGCATAAAGCTAAGAATATATGGAGACTATGAACTTTTCTTATGCCAACGTGAAATTCTTTGTTTTTTTTTTGGTAAGATTTTTTATTCTTAAGTATCTCTACACCCAACGTGGGGCTTGAACTCACGACCCTGAGATCAAGAGTCGCATGCTGTACTGACTGAGCCAGCCAGGAGCCCCCAACCTGAAAATTTTAAAACAGTGAATTCTGGGATGATTTTGATGCCAAGGCTCTGGGACTGGGCATTTTGGAAGCTGGGTTATAGTGCAGGCCAAGCTGTGAGGACTTTTGTGTACCCAAGGAAGGGAACTGACATTTATGAAAGAGCCAACTTTGAGAGACACTGTGTTGGATTTATGTACATAATCTTCTTAAAAAAATCATCACAGCAATCACGTGAAATATGTTTATTTCCCTCATTTTTTTTTAGATAACAAAACCGAGGCTTAGAATGATTAAAATTATGCTCAAGACCACCTAGCTAGTAGAGAGAATGGGATACGGTTTGAGTTGTCCTTCACTCCTTCCACAGGGGGTGGTGGGAGTGAAGGTGGACGAGTGTGCTCAATCATTTCTGTAAGTAGATTAGTTTTACGTCAGGGGTTTGAAAGTTGAAAACCACCCGGGGGCGCTGGGGTAGTTGTTACATTATTAATTTTTTAAACCAAAAGGATGGGAAAAAAGTGAATGTATCTGTCATTCAAAAAGAATTGAAACACAGAACAATAAAGAATTCCCAAGACAGGAGGGTTAGAGAACCAGGAATATCTCTTTGAGGCAGGTGGCAGCTATCCAGTTTTTGACAAGAATGGAATAAAACTCTAATCTTCAACTACATTTTGTAGAAGAATGTATAGAGGTGATCCACAGTAAGTCTCCATCTATTTTTTGGCTATTTTTTGGCTATTTTTTCTCTCACTCATTTCCTTAGATAAACTTTACTCCAGACCAGATGCTACTGAGTTGCGTAAACAAAACAGAAGATCATACCCAATTTAGGCACCTGGGGAGGATGCTTCATTGCTTGGAAGGAGGTTAGGATTGAGTTCTTGAGCGGAGGAACTTTTTGGGTCTCACTCCTTTACACGTACCTTGTATGTTATGGATTTTTAATGAATATTTGAAACGTTAAGTGGGTCACGGTAGGAGTTGTTGATGGTTTCACTAGATGAAACAGCATAAACCTCATTTTTAAATCTGCCGATTCTTCCTGTTTTTTGGAATTATGGACAGGATAGCTATTAGGTAAAATTCATAGTCAAGGATATGCAGCTGTGCAATTTGAAAGGTGCTTTATTATTTAACAGAAATATTCTGATTTATATTTTAACCCTTTTTATAGTGAAATTGAGGTAATTTCCTAAGTGTGACCTACATTTGGTATATTTGGAGGGTTTTTTTTTTTTTTGTATATTTGTTCATATGGCCACCTGGATTTGGATTTGTGCTATTTTGCTGCAGTGATTGAAACTACAATCTGACTGCACTAAACCTTACATTGCTAAAACCACCACTACTACTGCCACTAACATAGCAACAACATTTCATTCTTTTTTTTAAAATTTTTTTTTTAAGATTTTATTTATTTGAGAGAGAGAGAATGAGAGAGAGCGAGTACATGAGAGGGGGAGGGTCAGAGGGAGAAGCAGACTTCCCGCTGAGCAGGGAGCCTGATGTGGGACTCGATCCCGGGACTCCAGGATCATGACCTGAGCCGAAGGCAGTCGCTTAACCAACTGAGCCACCCAGGCGCCCAACAACATTTCATTCTCACCTGTTTCCCCTATGTGTGAACAGAAGCATGGATTTGTTTAAAAATTTTTTTTTTCACATTGGGAATAACATTTCAGGATAGTCAGTGAAATTTTTTAAAGTCAGTCACTAGCAGGGCACTGGGTGGCACCACCAGTTAGGCAACAGACTCTTGGTTTCTGCTCAGGACGTGATCTTGGGCTCCTGGGATTGAGCCCAGCATAGAGCTCCGCACTCAGCACAGAGTCTGCTTGGATTCTCTCTCTCTCTCCCTCTGCCCCTCCCACCATGCTCTCTCTCTCTCTCTAAAATAAATGGATGGATCTTCAAAAAAAAGTCAATCAGTAGATAACAAAGTCCCTTTTATGTATACAATAATTTTTCAATACTGAAGTTAAACCTTACAAATATTTTTGGATCATCATGATTTTTTTTCCTATTCACTTTTATTTATTTATTTATTTATTTATTTATTTATTTATTTATTATTATTATTTTAAAAGTTTTTTTTCCTATTCACTTTTAAACATTTGAAAAGTTGTGGCAAGAAACATATAACATAAAATTTACCATCTTAACCATTTTTAAGCGTACAATTCAGTTGTGTGAACACATTGTACAACCAGTCTGCAAAACTCTTTTCATCTTGCAAAACTGAAACTGTGTACCCATTAAAGAACTCCCATTCCACCCTACTTCCAGCCCCCGGCAGCTGGTCTACCATTCTACAGAGACAGAAACCGTTCTGTCTAGGTACCTCATATAAGTGAAATCATATAGTCTTTGTCTTTTTGAGATTGGCTTATTTCATGGAGCATAATGTCGTCAAGGTTCATATATGTGGCACGTGTCAGAATTTTCCTCTTTTCTAAGTCTGAATAATATTCCACTGTATGAATATACCACATTTCGTCTACCCATTCACCTTTTGGTGGACACTTGGTTTGCTCTTGCAAGAAAGGCTGCTATGAATATGGGTGTATAAATAACTTTGAGACCCTGCTTCCAATTCTTTTGGGCATACACCCAGAAGTGGGATTGATGGATCACATGGTAATTCCATTTCTTGAGTAACTGCCATACAATTTTCCATAGCTTTTTCTTATTCACTTTAAATTAATTTTTACTTTTATCAAAGTAACTTGTGCACATAAATAAAGTATTTAGCTACACCACCCATTTCTAGATCACAAATTTTGGTTAAGTAACCAGCGCTTACATTATTTTGACTATTGTAAATATTTCACATTGTTGAGCCCGTATTCACCAAACATAGTATGATAGGCTTCCTTTCTTGTATTAATTTTTTTTTTCAGATTGACTATAACATTCCAGGGTAATCAATGAAATTTAAAGTCAATAATTAAGTAATGAGTCCCTTCCGAGTTTCTTTTTATTATTCCTGGAATTGTTAATATCTCATTTCTTATTGACTTCGTCTCTGTGCCTGTTGCTATATTTCCTAATTGCTTCAATAGAGCTGTCTGATGCCAATCACTAACTTCTTACAGATGCTCAGGCACATCATTCATCCTATCAGCTCCACAGGTTTCTTGAATGCCCTACCTTCTTTTCACTGAGGGCATTTAATATGGATTGTACAAAGTTTCTCTTTTCCTTTCTTTGCAGTTTACCCATTTCCTCCAAGTGTTGCTTTTCTATTTGTTTCTGTGATCTCCCTCTTTCATACTGGAGTCTTTCCTCCAATTTCTAGTGATCCTTGCTTGTCTGTTCCATGTAAATTTGAGGCACAAAAGGGCTGAGAGAAAACTCTGTATGTATAAGGTGGACTTCTCTGTAGGGTGATCAGGTTGTAAGTGAACCTTGTTTTCAAGGAAGCCTTAAGAGATTAGGATCATTAGATCTTATTTTTCTCCGGGTCATTCAGTTCCTCCCCAGAATTCCCTGTCTCCTCACAGGAGATGTGTACCTGGCTGTTAGCATCCTGGACATAGGATCGTCTTTGATGATCAGGCTTTCATGTAATGCTTGTTTTTAGTTTGGTATCTCACTCCTGCCCTCTATTCTCTCTGAGCCTGGTGATTATAACGCTGATTCAACTGCCTTTCCAAAGCTTTTAAGTTGATATTTCTCAGTTCTATTATAATTTGCCTTCCTGGTGATATTTGGGGTTCTATGACTAAGTTAATAGAATTAAAAAAAAAAACAAACAAACACATTTAACATTCTGGGATGACAGCAAATGCTTTTAAAAATGTTACATGCAGAAAGAAAAATTAATCATAGAGAAAGGGGGAAGAATTTTCTCTAGGCAAAGATGTTTTCGGGAGATTTATTTTTTAATTTGATAAATACAACTGATGGAAATAAGGAAACGCAAATCACTCATCTGCTGTTATATGTGATCTAGGAGTGATCTAAGGCAGAGGGCAACTCACATATGAGTGGCCACAACAAAGATAGAATTAGGGGTTTGAAACAAGAAAAGAAGATGAAGCACACAAAAACTCACAGATGCAGCTCTGAAACCTGGGGGCTGGGGGAAGGGTGGGCCCAGAGGAAGCAGAAGTTCCTTCCTAGAGCCAAAAGCAGGGAGAAATTGTGAGACAGCAGAGAGCATGATAGGGTTAATGTAGCAGTAGGAGCCTTAGAAACAGAGACCAATCGGTGCCAAGTGACCACGATGGATTTGATTCATGACCATGACCTGCTTCCTCCTTGCTAAGGGAACTGAGAAAACCCTGTCCTGGGACTGTGTCTCTCCTATTCTAAACTATGGTCTTGTGGGGGCCCGTCGTAAGAGAGTTCTGTGGTCCCTTGGGCCTGGCTGTGTGGCTCATTCAGGACTGCCTCATGTCCAGTGGAGGAGCCAGCCTTCCTGCTTTGCCCTTAAGAGCAAACACAAGGCCTTTATAACTAGTGTCAGAAATATTTCTGTTCTTCTGAGTGTTAGCACTTCTGACAGGCTGGCTGGCTCTGCTCTCTGGAAATGTTAACAGTTGCTCTGTAGCTTTTCCAAAGCATTCCCTTCCTTTTTACTTCTCCTGCAAGCGGACCTTGTTCCTCTTCCTTCCTTTGGAGAAGGATGACCCAGGTCCCGGGGTTAGTCCTGCTCAAAGGTTTTCCTGTCCCAACCCACTTCTTAGGCACTTCGGGCCCACAGTCTGGGGCAGGGTGTGTGGGAAAAGTTCCACTTTTGTGGGACAACCTGATCCCCTGGACAGTCTGTGGGGGTGGTCCAAAGGGGCTTCCACAAGCACAGCCTTCCTTTGAAGTCCTGCAGTATGCAGAAAAAAATTCATGCAATTAAAAATTTAAAAACCCATACTATTTTTTATTGTTCTAATATTTAAATATTAATAAAACATTACTTCCCCTCCAATCTTCAAGCACATTTGATACTTGAGCTTTATCCTGTGATGGTGAGCCCTTTGGGACTCTCTTCTGTGAATCTCTAGGAGTTACATCTAAAATAGTTTGAGAAGTAAAGAATCCAAAAAAAAATGGAACTGGACGTCAGAGAATGTGGTCCCCGTTCTCCACTTCCGGGCCATGCATCTTGGGGGGGCGTCTCTCTCTGGACCTGTTTCCTCATCTGTGAAATGGGCAGGTTGGAATAGAGGCTGTCTTTGTTTCCTCATTAGCGTTTTTCTCTCCTGAATTACCCACATTTTGTCTCAACATTCTGCTTCATTTCACACAAAGTCATAGCCACACTGCGATCTCTATGGACCTTTTATTATTTGCAATATTCATGCCTAAAAAATATTAGTCTTCCCTGTGGGGTTGTTGGAAGCCATCAAGAATAAAAGTTATTGGGAAACTCTTTGCGTTAAGTAGAGAATAAAATAAAGTCATGCTAATTAATTTTATGCCTGTTTGGTTCCAGTTCCATCCGGGCCTTTTCGTTTGAACATACATATGTATTTGTGTATGAAGTGCGTATGAACATGTGTACAATTATGTTTGTCAAATTATGTTCTTGGCTTAAAGTCTGTTCCAGGCATAATGCTTATAGAAATCAAAGCAATTAATTAAAAAGCAGAATTATTTTGACTATTACTATTAGAAGAGAAATGTTAAAACACACAGTGGCTGGAGGTGTTTTGAAGAAGCATACATGCACATCTGAAATACTGCTCGAGATCCTTTATGGGACAGGACTTGATACAGTGTTTTAAAATGATTGTGTTGGGATTTAGGGATTTATTTTTATCCTTGGCATAGAGTTCAGTTATTTTTCAGAGGGACAGAAGTCCTGAGGTGGAGTAGTCACTCCTTTGTAAGGTATTACTCCATCTGGCATGGGATAATCTGTAATTTACTCACAAGGTTTGGATGCCAAGTCCATGGGGAAGGAACTTGGGGGATGTGTATTTCAAAATTGGGCCCCAGAACAAAGACCCAGGACCTGGAGAGAAAGATTTTAGCAAAGGTCTCTGGCCAAGAAAACATTTTAACAATCCACAGAGACAGCTGGGCGGTTGTTTTCAGGGCATTCTTATTGTATGATCTGTCCAAGAGCAGAACTTGTGCTTTCTGAGAACCTGGCTGTTTTGTGTTTATCAGGGGACAATCCTGCTCAGACAATCCTGAAACATCTTGCCTCTCCAGCCCCATAGCCTGCCATTTCTCCCAGGGATCCCTAGTCACTAGCCATATTGAACAATTTGCTATTCCCCAAACAAAACCATTCTGTGCTCTTGTGTTCCTTCTTTCTTCGCCCAGGTGGTCAGATCCCACCTACCCTTTGGTGTGAGCTCTAGCATCCACCTCTGCAGGAATTCTTCGCTGGTGGCATCTCTACCCCTGAGGGAGTGGGATGTCCATCCACCGTGTGCTAACCTATTCTCTTCACTCCTCTCACATGGATTGTACTTTTGGGGTATTGTCTGTGCTGCTGCTGGACTTGGCACTGCGGGCTGGGAGGGAGGGACTAGGCCATGTTCATGGTTGTATCCCCATTCTGGCCCAGGCTCAATAAACGTTTGTGCAAATGACTAGTACATGTCATACCTACTTAGACCACTTTGTCTTTAGCCTCCCCAGATTCAATCAGATAGGCTACATGGGGTAGTGGTTTGAGGGCATGAGCTCTGAATTCTAATGGAATTCAGGATTCCATTCAGGTTGGAATCCTGAATTACTACTTACTAGCTGTATAACTGGTTTCAGCCTCAGTTCCCTCTTCTGTAAAATGGGAATCATAACAGTACTTACTTCATAGAGTTGTTATGAGGATTAAATGAGCTAATATTTGTCAAGTCCTTAGAACAGTGTTTGACCTGCACTGAAGATGCATTTTTAAAAAAGATTTATTTATTTATTTGAGGTGGAGAGGGGCAGAGGGAGAGAATCTTAAGCAGACTCCCCACTGAACATGGAGCCTGAGTAGGGCCTAATCTCATGACCTGAGATGAAACCAAGAGTTGGATGCTTAACTGACTGAGCCACCCAGGTGCCCCTGAAGGTGCATTTTTTTTTTTTTAAAGATTTTATTTATTTATTTGACAGAGAGAGAGATAGCTAGAGCAGGAACACAAGCAGGGGGAGTGGGAGAGGGAGAGGCAGGCTTCCTGTCGAGCAGGGAGCCCGATGTGGGACTCGATCCCAGGACCCCAGGATCATGACCTGAGCCGAAGGCAGACGCTTAACGACTGAGCCACCCAGGAGCCCTGAAGGTGCATTTTTTAAAAAAGATTTTATTCATTTATTTGAGAGAGAGAGAGAGTAAGCACGAGCAGGGAGGAGGGGCAGAGGGAGAGAGAGAAGCAGACTCCCCATTGAGCAGAGAGCCTGATGCAGGACTCGATCCTAGGATTATGACATCAGCCAAAGGCTGACGCTTAACCAACTGAGCCACCCAGGCATGCCTGAAGGTGCATTTTTAATAAATAAAATATTTTTGTGGAATCTGAGTCAACACAATAGACAGAGGGGTGATAACTGTGGGTCCAGTCCCCAGAGTATATGGGGAATGACCTTTGCTGATGGACACCATGAAAATTTACATCCTATATGGTGATGGTACGAGATGGCTCCAGAATAAATCTCACTGTAGGAGTGAAATCTTTATCAACTGAAAAATACCATAGATCTTCAGCTCAGGAAAATGAAACATAATTTTAATGCCCTCTTCACCTATTTTTTTAAAGATTTATTTATTTATTTTAGAGAGAGAGAGAGAGAGCATGTGGGTAAGCACACACAGAGGGAGAGGGAGAAGCAGACTCCTTGCTGAGCAGTGGGCCGGATATGGGGCTGGATCCCAGGACCCTGAGATCATGACCTGAGCCGAATGCTGATGCTTATCCGACCGAGCCACCCAGGTACCCCTTCATCTATTTTTTTTTAAACTTTAAAATGTGTGGCTCTCATTTTATCATATCACGACCTTGTTTAACACTTGAATTGTCTTCCTATGGCCCCCAGCTTCTCAACATGGCTTCCAAGCCCCCCGTGACTTGACTCCGCCTGCCCTCCACAGCCTCATCTCTTGCCACCACTCCCCTTATTTTTCCTTGTCCTGAGTGAAGTTCCAGATGGGACCTCCTTTCCATTCCCAAACATGCAGGGCTCCTTCTAGACTCTCCTCAGTGCTTTCTCGATCTGTCTGTATAAACACACCTCCTCAGCAGTTTCACTGCTTCTGGGTTAGTCTAGGGCCCTTTGTTGTCTGCTCTCTGGCACCCGGACCATCCTTACCATAGCCTCTGTCACATGGCACTGCATGTTATTGCTTAATTGTCAGTTTTCTCCGCTAGATTATAAGCTCCAGGGGGTCAGGGACTGAGTCTGTTTTGCTCACTGTTGTGTTCCTATTATTTGAAACAAAGCCTGCTATGCAGTGGGCCCTCAATAAATCCTGACTGAATGAATATTTAATTTTAGAAATTAGAAGCTTTTCAGTCTAACCCAACCCAGATTTCAGCTGTCTTAGTGTCCCCAACTCCTCCATTTGTTGCAATGAGATTGTCCATTAAGACTGAATGAAACTGGCTTCAGTCTCCCTCCCACTTCT
The DNA here is from genome assembly GCF_011800145.1 of Mirounga leonina. Taxonomy (NCBI): domain Eukaryota; kingdom Metazoa; phylum Chordata; class Mammalia; order Carnivora; family Phocidae; genus Mirounga; species Mirounga leonina. The sequence goes on from NW_023270825.1 coordinate 48,266,474, forward strand.
GGTGGGTCATCTCATCTCTGTAGATCACTGGAGGATGGTTCCATTTACCCCAGGCCTCTCCGCTGACTTTTTGCAATGTACCCCCTGTGCCTGCTGGCTGTTTTCCGTGCTGCAGACCCTGACCCGATTCCAGTACTGAAAGTGCCCCCTCTCAAGGCTCTGTGTGTCATGGGTGGTTACTTAGCAAGCAGCTTAAAATAAAATATAACACATCTCCATTTTGAACGGTCCTATGTCTATTTCTCCCTCTGAGACTTTTCTTGTTCATCTTTTGGACTTGGGTGGCAGGTCCCTGTGATGATTCTGGGTCCTTCTTTGTCTTCTGCCCTATTCCTAAATTCCTGTCAATTTCTTATGCAGACCCAGCTTAGCTGTTTCATTGTCTGGTTTTGCTTCTCCAGGTGCTGTCCCTAGGATTTTGTTTTCATAAGTGAACATGTCCATAATCACTAAGAGGAGGCAGCATAGGGTCATGTTAAGAGGGTGAGCTCTAGGGCCAAACCCTTTTATTGGCTGTGTGCCCTTCCCTGTGTCACTTAACTTCTACCTGCCTCAGGTTCCTCATCTGAAGAAGACGGTCATTGGAGTGACATAAAATGATAGTTGTTATATGGATCCAATGAGTTAATACATGTAAAATACTTGGAAAAATGCCTGGCACATACAAACACCTACTAAAATCTTAACTTTTTTTAAAAATTAAGATGTATGCATAATCAAAACAGCTTTTTTTTTTTAAAGATTTCATTTATTTATTTGAGAGAGAGAGAGACAATGAGAGAGTACAAGCAGGGAGGAGAGGGAGAAGCAGGATCCCGCGGAGCAAGAATCCTGATGCGGGGCTTGATCCCAGGACCCTGGGATCATGACCCGAGCTGAAGGCAGATGCTTAACCGACTGAGCCACCCAGGTGCCCCAAGACAGCTTTCTTTTCTTTTCTTTTTTTTTTTAAAGATTTTATTTATTTATTTGAGAGAGAGAGAGAGAGAGAGAAACAGCATGAGAGGGGATAGGGTCAGAGGGAGGAGCAGACCCCTGCTGAGCAGGGAGCCCGATGTGGGACTCGATCCCGGGACTCCAGGATCATGACCTGAGCTGAAGGCAGTCGCTTAACCAACTGAGCCACCCAGGCGCCCGACAGCTTTCTTTTTGAGAAGAGTTCTTCTGAAAGCTATTTAAGCAACACTGCTTTTCCTTCATTACACTAATTCCAAGTCACCTGTTGATTTTCTAAGATGTCCTCTGACTGTTGTCAAGCGTGTAGGACTGGCTGAGAGTACCAGCTCAGGATCAGACTGGGCTTAGAACCTGGCTCTACCTGATTTCTTGATGTGATCCTCAGACATTAGTTAAATTCTGGAAGACTCCATTTCCTCATCTGTCAAATGGGGACAATACCGCCCCCTAGAGTTTGTGTGTGGATGTGTGTGAAGATTAATGGAGCTCATTCATGTATCCAAAGCAGTAGCTCAGTGTCCAGTATGTAATAAGTACTTTGTAACTGTAAGTGATTATTACTGTTATGTTAGTTTCATTGTTACATATTTTTTTAAATAATCAAGAGCTACCACATACGTTTCTGGAAGGCTAAAGGATTAAGTAGCCACTCATGTCATCACACCCTGTGGTGTGAAATACCTTCTCATTCATTTAGAAGAGGGCATTCCTCTTGATGTTCCATGGGACTCTTACAGAAGGGGCAAGGGAAGAGGCAAGAAATACATTTTGTGAAAAGAACGGTGGAATTTTCCTATTTGGCCTTCCTACCATTGGTGGAATTAGAAACTATGTAACAGAAAGCTTTTCTTTTCTCAAGGGGGCCATGGCTCTACCCAAGTAGAGCTTTCTACTCTTCTTTGACTGGTTAGTGCATGGATGAATGTAAACTTGCTATCCAGCAGAGAGACTGATTGAGTGATACCCTAATGGAGCCACTCACAAAGGATAAACCAAGATAGAAACAAAGCTGCATTCCACATAATGCTCAGTGCCTTTCTTGATACTTTCCATTATAATTCATTCCCATTAGAGGCACTTTGGACTGTTTTAAAGCTATTACATTGTAATTTCAGAGCTGACTATAAATTTAAAAGAACACATACACACACATGGTTTCTTAGCAATTCAAAGAAAATGGAACAAAATGTAAGATTTACCAGCCAGAATCCAAATTTCAAAACCAGTGAGATGTTGAAATACTGCTCTGCCTTTCACTTGAACTCAATAGACAATACATTTCAGAAAAAATCAAACTTTAAATAATCATTCCTGTGCTGATTGTATAAACACATGTATCAAAGAGGGTAGAGAATCAAAGATCCAAAGGAGAGAAGGACCTTTCAAGAATCAAATGATCCTGAATTTAGTTTGAATCTTCAGCTAAGATGTATTAAAAAAACGTGAACAGTTGCTTCCTTGTTCAGGTGGCAGTTAAGTTACATGACAAAGCATTAGAACAGTACAAAGGACAATGTATCTGTTACAAAAAGCAAGTGCCTAATATGTTATTCAGTGGCACTAATTCTTCCATATCTGGGCCAGCCAAGGGGGAAAAAAAAAGTCTGAGTTAGTCAAATGAAGTCTCCTGCCGAGAGTTTTAAGACACAAAATTTACTAGGTAATAAAGTTTATATAGCTATACCACATGGGCCACTTTGCACACAATCTGTAGTTCAGGCACATTGCAGAATTAATGTTTTTCTTTTAATAAACATTTCTCACATTTAGACTTGTTGATAGTTTTAATTGAAATAACACTGGCTTCTAGTACTTTCCTCCTAAGTCAGTCACTACTTCAGGCAGCTTTGGACTGGAGGGGGGAGGAAGTACAAGGAAGAAATAGAACCACATTCTTCATTCCGCTGCCAGATGGTATGCCCACGCTACCCTAAGCTAGAGGAAAATGTCTTCCTCCTCACCCCTAACCCCCTGCTCCAGCATCGAGGAACCCCATGATCAACTCCAGACCATTTCTGGGCACAGAGCCAATTTCCCCTGACTTTCACTGTGGTCCCAGATGTTGTGTTGAATCTTGTTATAGCAGGAAATAGTGGCTGAAGATTCAATTCCCAAACCCCTGATTTATAGGTGGAAGGTGCTAGAAAGAATTTTCTCATTTTATAAATGAGAGAACTGAGGCTCAGTTAAGGGCCCTCCCAAGGTCACAAAATATGTTAAAGTGGAGCAAGAATCAGTGGCTTCTTCACCCTCAGCTTCCTGCCATTTTGGAGGCACAGGTCCTGTTGTTGTGTTTATCTACTTGGCTCATCATTTGGTGAAGAGCAGCTACATTGTTTGGCCCGTGATGGGCTTTATACACTCAGTATGACTGACTGACATCCTTCTGCTCTACATAGAAACACCTGTTTATTCATCCAGGTACTTGTGCCCCTGGATGGTATTGTGGTGCCATCTTTGAACGCTACAGAATTTTGGGCTATTTTGTAAAAACAGGTTAATGTTGGGAGGGATTTTGGGCATGTGGAACATCAAGGGGCTGAGGTCTTCAACTTCTTTCCTATATTCCTCCAGTGAGAACACTGTGGAGGGGGTACAAGCTGGTGCTTCCCAAGTAGGACTTGTGGCCCAAAAGGTCCATGGTTCTGTGGTAGGTGTGCCTTGAATATTGTCAGTTATCTGTTTCTTAAAATGCCCCAGGTGCAGGTACCCCCCTGAGAACCCCATGGTCCTGGTGGTGCTTCTCTCATGGGCTGACCCTGGGATCCTGCCCCAGACATCAGCACCTCCTCATGTCAGTCACAGCTCAGGGGGCCAGTAGGATTAGACAGTGGAGCTCTATTGCTTCAGTTGATCAGCTTTTTACTCCTCTTGCTAACCTCTTAAACATGGAGGGTGAGTGAGCCCCATGCTTACAATACTCTTTTTTAGTTCTCTGTTTCTATATTCGGCCTAGTTGACATTTGGATTAGGGTCAAATGGTGGTCACGCCTCTGGGTCTTGTAACAATCATCACACATTACTGTTCTGCTTATATTTGACTTCCTATGATCCTCCTCAGAGTTTCCCGCCAGAAGCATCCTGTTTGGCCTTCCCCTCATCCTGCTGGGGATCCCTGCTCATGCTGAAATTTCTTCACCCAGCCCTTTTCTTTAATCCCCTTTCTCACATAAACCATGTTTTATACGAACTCCACTTTAACTTTCCAGTGTATATGTAGGACTTGTATGATGCATTTATCTTCATAACAATCCTGCGAGATAGACCCTTTTATTCTCTCCATTTTATAGCTGAGGAAACTGAGGTTTGACAGATTAAATCATTGCCAGTAAGTGGTGGCAGTGGCATTTAGACCCTAGGCTTCCAGCCTGTAGTACACTATACCAGTCTCATCCACCTTGAACTGGTTGCAGCATCTTGAATCTTGCTGTGGAAGTTAAGCAGCTTTGGTGACTGTTAGTACCAAAGCCGAGCCAGGAGCAGCCAGGGAGCCAGAATTATCCCCAAACTTAAATTTTCATATCTTCCTAATCTCTTATATAACTTGCACTTTGCTTTTGCATTCCCACTTTTTACAAACATCTTTGATACTGAACTATACCAGGTCTGTTATTGTTCTTTTGACTCCTCTGATTTCCACTGTCGTTTGGGTATCTGGTCCTTCACATGAAGGGGGGCGGTGGATAGAGAAGGAGCCCAGCAGAAATACAAAGACCTTAATATTCCTTTTCACTTTGGCTTTCTTTGTGTATCACGGGAAAATTCACATATTCAAGTTTAAGTGACAATCTAGGAAGAATGGCTTTCTTTAGTACCTTTTGAAACATCTTCAAGAAATGGATTTTGTGTAATCTGAGAGCAGTCTTCCTAGCACAGAAGTAAAGAATTTGTTCCATTTGTATCTATTGTTTTAATTTTTAGTGAATCGAGATATTGTATGGATCATCTTTAATTTGAAAATCTGTTTTGAAGGAGCCTGTTGAAGCCTTCTCCATGTGGACGGAGACAAGTAGATGAGGAATGTGGTGATGCCAAATTCTTCAGCTCCTGTAGCAAGACTTTTGTATTGCTTTGGGAGTGTGAAGCTAGAAGGTGTTTTTAGATATGGAAATATTATAGGTCAGGGGACATTTTATTGGCTTGGGAGATAGTAAAATATAAAGTTCAGGACTTGGGATCATCCCTCTGAGTGTCTGAGTCTTACAGTAGCTATAATCAGAGAACTTTCAATCTGGTTTGAGAGAAGTCAGATAGGCTGACTAGAAGTTTCCTCTGCTGTTAGTTTGAAATGAAAATTCAGCTTACTGAGACAATACAATCACAGCCAAACTACTGTTTTATCCTAAATGAGTAGAGCAAGTGTGCAATCAAATAGTACTGACTCTGAAGTCTCCGGATGTACGTATGTTCTGATTTCTCTGGTGCATGTTCTGATTATATTTAGTCAAAACTCCTTTCTGTTTTGCCCAAGTTTAATGAGAATACTTGCTGCAGGAAGGCTAAGGGTAGGTATGTATTAATTTACTTCAAATGGCAATTAGGGAGACCTATCACTATTATCATCATGGGCTCTGTCATCTGTCAATTTATCAAATATGAAAAAATAAAATGTGATTGGTACACAGTCCCTAATGGAAAAAGGGGAATTCTCAAATTTATAACATTTTTATCCGTATCATGAACCTCAGAGGGAGTTGCTACTTGCCATTCTGGGAGTTCGGTTGGTTTTTGAGGAGAGTGAATGCAACCAGGAATTTTCACATTACATAGCCAATTATGCAGAAACCTCACTGAATCTAAAATCTAACTGTGGCTGCTTCTGTTTACTTTTTTACCATTGCAAGTACCTAATTTTTAGAATTCATAATATATGCTGTGATACTTTGATTATGGAATTTTCTGGAAAGGAAGATCTATTGCAATAGCAGTGTTAAAAAAAAAAATAAACCTCAAGCCTATATAAATTGTGCAATGCTGGGCTTGAGTGTGTATCATTTTGAAGAAATAAATAGCCCTAACCTCCAGGTGCTTCTGTCTAATCGATGGTAACTACCTCTGTAAGGCTGAACTTCAGTATTCTCAACTTAGCCTGTCAATCTTTCCCATCCACCTCAGCACCCTCCTTTCCCCCACCCAAAGCTGGGGAAGATCTGAGACCAATCACTTATGTTTGTTCACTGTATTTTCATTATGGTGCTATCTCAACAGGGCGTTTATATGTTAAGCCTTTTCTTTTCTGCTTAGGGTAATCCTCTGTCTCTTATTTTAACCAAGTTTCTGACAAAGAATTGTGCTTAGGAATTTACTCTGTTCATTAACAGAAGCAATACTATTCTACCACAGTAGACCATCAAATTATGTAATTGTTTGATGTCCTTAGCAAAATAATACCAACCCACATATTGACTTCCTAATTATGGTTGTAATCATTCCAATAAAGGGATCAAGACTCTCTTTTGGCAGATTGGTTTGGTAGTGGCTTAATATTCCTTAATGATCATACAGTTCATAACTCATATAATCTATAAACCAGTACATTGTCTATTTTTTTCTCCAACTTTTTTGCGCATCTATGTGGAATATCCAGTCACTATACATTCATTCATTCATTCATTCATTCATGCTACTCCATACCAGCAACTGAATATCATACGCAAAGAGCTGCAACTGCAACCCAGTCTATTTCTTTCTTTTTTTTTTTAAAGATTTTATTTATTTATTTGACAGAGAGAGACACAGCGAGAGAGGGAACACAAGCAGGGGGAGAGGGAGAGAGAGAAGCAGGCTTCCCTTGGAGCAGGGAGCCCGATGCAGGGCCTGATCCCAGGACCCTGGGATCACGACCTGAGCCGAAGGCAGACGCCTAACGACTGAGCCACCCAGGCGCCCCACCCAGTCTATTTCTAATAGAATCTCTCTAAAATGCTAGAAGAACTTCACTTTTTTTTTTAAAGATTTTATTTATTTATTTGTCAGAGAGAGAGAGAGCACAAGCAGGGGAATGGCAGGCAGAGGGAGACGCAGGCTCCCTGTTGAGCAAGGAGCCCGACGTAGGACTCCATCCCAGGATCCTGGGATCATGACCTGAGCCGAAGGCAGACACTTAACTGATTGAGCCACCCAGGCATCCCAGAGCCTCACATTCTTATTGGCTTTAAAGTGAAAGGGTTAGTTCTGAGTGGATGTATTTATTTTCTATTAGTATTGTAACAGATTATCACTAATTTAGTGGACTAAACAGTACCAAGTTGTTATTTTACAGTTCTGTAGTTCAAAAGTCTAACATGGGCCAAGATCAAGGTGTCACTGGGCCAAGATCAAGAATTGGCAGGGCCACCTTCCTTTCTGAATCTTCCAGAGGAGAATATGTTTCTTTGACTTCACTAGCTTCTAGAGGCTGCCCACAGTCCTTGGCTGGTGTTCCTTTTGCCATCTTGAAAGCCAGCAATGATGGTTAGGGTCTTCACATTGTATCTCTCTGACTCTTCTTCTGTGGTTATATCTGTGTCTCTCTCTCACCAGTTAGGAAAATGTCTCCACTTTTAAGAACTCACATGATTAGATTGAGCCCAACCAAATAATTCAGGATAATCTCCTCATTTCAAAGTCCTTAACTTTCGTGACAGTTCTTGCCATGTAAGGTAACATATCACAGGTTCCGGGGAATAGGATATGGACATCTTTGGGGCCATTATTCTGCCTATCACAGTAGGGAATGGAGAGATTATTCAACCTGTAGAGTCTTTTCAAGTACATGCTAAATAAGGAAAAGTGCTCTTTATGAAAGCAGTCTCATTATTTAATAAGTAAAAGATAAAGCTATATTCTTTGCCAATTGCTGAAGGGCATGTTAACAGAGCTAATAGATGTAGTTTTTGGCTCCTAGAGGGCAAAATGCTTTTCCATTAGCACAACAGAAACATATTGAAGGACTAAAATATTAATAACAAGAGATGCAGTAAATGGAGAATAAAACAAGATCCACAGGCATACCAAATTCCAGGAAATTCCAGACAAATGTTCTGTATTGTATTTTACTTCTTAAAAGAGAAAATAAAACCCAGACAGCTTCACTGAATACAGAGCATTTCACATGAACAAAGACAAGTTTCCATTTTTTTTCAGAATACATCATAGACTTCTTCTTTTTCTAAAATAATTTACTTTCTGGGTGAATCTTGGTCAACATGGAAGATACTAGGATGCTTCATTATCTTGCAACAAGATGGATGCGAAAATTTTTGATTGCAGTTTCCTAACTGGTACACAGGGAAAATCTCAAAAACACCTGTTTGAGAAGTTAAAGGGCATCTAGCGCAGAGATGATGGTGACAGGAAGGAGATGAAGTGATGTTGTCCCTGTGAGGAAAGGACAGTTGGTGGAGCGGTGGGGTGGTGTACATGGAGTCAGGTCTGACACAGAGCCATTACTACTTTTTTGTTTCAAATGTAATTTCAGAACAAGCCCTGTGTCTTCTTGGTTGTAGGTAGGGATAGGAGTGAGGGAACGGGGAAACAAAAGAGAAAATGGAAGGATGAAACTGGGCAAGCAGGAAGGAAAAGCGAATGAATTCTTGATATGTGGCCATTTGGGACAAAAGAAGAAAAAGTCCAATTTGGGATTTCAATGATGACAGTTAATGATAATCATCATGATCTATGACAGAATGACCAGCACTGTGTTAACCATGTCACTTGTTTGGATCATTTTAATTCTCCACATTCAGTGAAGTAGGTATTATTAGAATCCCCATTTTACAGATGAAGAAATTGAGAGAGACAGAGAGAGGGAGAGAAATTAAGCAACTTGCCTGAGGTCACATAGCTTTTGGAACCAGGATTTTAAATTCCATTTGGTTTATCTATTGTCCCTTGCCATCCCCAGAATTGCTTGGATTAGGAAAAGACAACATGTCAGCTGCAAATATCTGCTGCCTACTTGGCCTCCCAGAGTTGTCCTGAGGGCTGGTGTTCTCCTGAAGTTTTCCTGATGTGGCCACTTTTGGGAATTGCTATCTCCTCAGTGGACAGTTGGTGTGTGTCTGTGTTTGGTGTGAGCGAAGCATGAGCTTGGGGGTGGGGAGCTGCAGGAGAGCCTTCTCCAGTGAAGCAGATAGGCTTCACTGAGGAGGCCGGGCCGGGTTCTGGGGCATCCCCTGGGGAGTCAGGGCCTGCAGGGGCTCAGTGGGTATGGAACTGTGCTTCTTTCATGCCAGGTTCTTAAGCTGACTCTGCATCCCACCAAGTGCAAAGGGTCCCAAGAGAGTCAGAGGCTCATCCCCTCCATTGGAATCCTGAGTTGGTATTGGTCAGACTATTTTCCCTGCTATGGTGGGGAGTTTCAAGCTCAAGGCTAAAATGATGTCATCCCTGCTCATGCAGAGATAGCACCCTGTGTGTTAAAAATATGTGCAGGTGGATGTGTACAAATTTATTAGGATTTTTGTCCCTATAAGAATAAGAAGGAGCTATGGAATCCAATGAGCTTGTTGGGTTCTGAGTTTGCTTATTTATTCATTTATTTTATTTTATTATTATTATTTTTTAAATTTTAATTCCAGTCATAGTTGACATACAGTGCTATATTAGTTTCAGGAATTCTCTACATTACCCAGTGCTCATCATAAGTGTGCTCTTAACCCCCTTAGCCTATTTCACCCATCCCCCCACCTCCCTCCCCACTGGGTACCGTCAGTTTGTTCTCTATAGTTAAGAGTCTGTTGTTTTGGTTTGTCTCTGTTTTTCTTTCTTTGTTTTGCTTCTTAAATTCCTGAGTTTGTTTATTAAGCCAACAAATGTTTATTTATTTGGTGTGTATTCTCTAGGAAGTACTGTTCTTGGTCCTTTGAGAGAGAGTGTGACTGACACATAGTAGGCGTTAGAGGAATATGAGTAGAATCCACAGCAAGAAGTAAAAGACCGGGTTTCCACTTTTGCAAATTCCAAATTGCAGTTGGAAGAGGCTATACCTGTATGAAGGCAAAGAGAAAAATAAGATATTTCAATGGGACAAACATCAGAAGGGACAGAGGCTTACAGAGTAGTGGCCCTCAGCAAAGACTTGGGGAACCTGGGATGAATCCAGAGGAGCACTTGGAAGGAAATGTAGGAACACATTGAGAGCGAGTAGGAGGGGGCCTGTCTGGGCAGAATTTCCAGGAAGATATAGGCCTGGCACGAATATGCCGCATCATAGGAAGAACAGAAGGAACACTGTGAGGACCTGTGTAGCAGTTTCAAAGTTGGTGGCGAGCAGACGAATTGGAGCTACTGCAGGACAAACTTCTGGGGAGGGTGGCTCATGAGGCCTGGGAGGGGATGTGGTTGGACCGGGAAGAGGGCGGGCTCACTGATGGTCTGGACCACCCGAGGAGAGCCTGGCTCTTGATCTGAGGGGTCTGGGGAAGGTACGGCTACACTAAGACACTCAGCGCATGCTTGTGGACTGAACTGAAGACAAATGTAAAAGCACCATGTGAAACGAATCAGAAGAGGTTTTAAATCTGTAGTTCTTATTTGAAAATACAGCCCAGATATTATTATCAAGCATCGGAGGTAGCTTTGTATGGGACCAGGGCTGCAAGGAGACGTGTAACATAAGAACTCATTCTAAAAAGGTGACACTCTTCCTAAGGGCCCCTAAGGTGACACTCTTCCTAAGGGGGTAAGGGAGGCAGGGTGGCGGTAGGAAAATAATTAGCTTTGAGGTCCTAGTGTTCCCTGGCCCTACCGTGGACCTGTGTGGAGAGGCCTCTGGTGTGGCTTTTATGAACGAGGAACCTCCTGTGTGGCCTCTTGGAACAAGGGGGCAGACAGGCTATTGGAAGCAGCCCAAGACCTGAGCGGAAGCCTGCACATCAACCCTGGAGCAGAGAAGCTTTTGTTCTCCCAAGAGCACCGGGCCCTGCGTTTACTCTGTCTGGTATACCCCTAAGCCCAGTTATTATAGACGCCCTGCAAGGAAGCCACTCTAAAGGCCTGTGTGGGGCCCATTAGCGCCTCAGCGGCGGCTCCCAGTGTGCCAGGGAACAGCAAGACATCATTTCAGTGTATCCACAGCATGAGAGCTGTTTTAATCTTGACTTTGCCTCCTCACGCTTCATTGTATTTAGAGCTGGGTGTGTTTCTGCCATTATTTGGTGATTTTCTTGCAAGGAAGCCATTTTATGAAAAATGCCTGATTATTGCTGCCAGAAAAATAATATCCAACAATTTGCTTTAAATGATATAGTCTTAAAAGTGAGTGTTATTCAGACAAATGCAAATAATTTCAACAATTGCTCTGCATTTAATCACCATGAAATCAGGTCCTCCCCACGTCCCTTCTCTCACTCAGTGTGCAATAATGGAGTGTTTTAGTGAAGTAAACTCTGAACGGTCTTAGACGGAAGGTATTTACTTTCTTCCAGCATGTCTTGTAAGAAGCCTGATCCATTTCAGGAGAAACTAGCTGACTATTAGAGTGACCCTGGGCAAATATTTATGCTGTTAGGTCCCAACAGCTGACCAATGGACATTGCAGATTCCTTGTAAATGGTGAGGCCGAGGGTGTCAAGCCTTGGGATGTGATGACTCCCTAAGCAGATGAGTTGAGCACAGAGGAGGGCTGCAGTAGGGGGTCCGTGGCATTGAGAGCTGAATCCTCCCTTTATAAAGATGAAAAGTTCGACTCTGTAGCTCATGTATTGCTCATTCAGAGGCTGTTGGGTCCCTCTGAGAGGGATCTCATGCTCACTGGTGTGTGTGGCATAAAGGTTCCCAACAGCTCTCTGGAGGGCTAAATGCATGTTTCTGATCTGCTCACAACCAAGAGAGTAAATCCAAACCTTCCCCGGTACTCAGCTTAGATTCTCACGGCTAAGTACAAAGATCTGGGCAATGTCTTCCCACTCAACCAGTAGTAGGTGGAAACTGCCTAAAGGGGTATTGTCATCATACAACTTCTCTCCAAAGAAGAACTTCCAAAACCCTTTTATAAACCCATTAGTGGGGACCACTGTTCTACCTGCATTATCTTGGGGAAACAGTGTCTTTGCCAATAGAAATGCCAGTTGGGTATTTGTTACTCTAGGATTTCTGAATTGCTGAAATGAAGGGCTTAGATTTCCTCTTTCAGAGAGGAGATTCTGTCCACAGCCCTCACCGAGTACCTAGTAAGGCCAGGCATCACCATGACCGGCACTGTCCATGGGTGAGTCTTCCTGGGTATGGGCCATGCGCGTGGTTATCTTGAATGGTGGAGACTGTTTCTGGCCCATCTCCGTCTCTGGTATTAAGGGCAGAGTATCTTTGGATGGGATTGTAACACTCAGGAATCATTATGAATGTGGCCGAATGGGATGTGGATTCTTGTGTGCACATTATCTTCTGCATGATGGGTACAAAGACAGCTCCTATGTTGGCAAACCATTTAGTTTCCTAGCAGCCTTTCCTTTGCTTTCAGCAGGGTGGTGGTGGTTGTTGTTTGTTTTGAAGTATGGTCTGGAGATCACTTGCATTAGAATCACCTGTTTGTCAAATATGCCCTATTATCAGAAGCTCTGGGAGCAGGCCCAGGGACTTGTAACAAATACTCAGGTAACTTTTATGGACACTAAAGTTTGAGAACCAGTAGCTTCAAGGATAAAATTAATTTCTTGGCCCAAGGTATGTGCCCTTTAATGGTCTGGCCCCAGCCCATCTTTCTGGCCTTCTCTCCAGGACTCAGACCTCCTCGTGGTCTCCTCCCACTGCTGTATGCCCTTGCTCCCGATCTTCCTTCCACCTGCCACACCCTTGCTCCTTTCTCTAGTGACCAGTTCTTCTTGATCCTGCAGGACCCTGCTCAAACATCAGTGTCCTTGTGATGTCTTCCCTGGGTCTGGCAGGAAGAGTTTCTCATTCCATCCTGCCTCCTCCATGGGGCTCTCAGGCTGTGGGCACCTCTGGGAAGTGCCTGGATTTTGGCACGGTGGCCATCTCCCTCAAACCCCCCATGGTGGGAACTCTGGCTCTACCTGCATGAGTCTGCTCCATATGTTAGTAAATTGCTGATATAATTACTACTTTTTTCAAAGAAAATAGAATTGTTCTATTAGTTGGGTGCTCATGCCACCAGCATAAAGGGTCTGAGAAAAGGGAGGACACGCTAAGAACTGAGTTGTTTGGAGGACCCAGGGAACGGAGGAGCTCTGCAGCAGGTGGTATTTATAGAACCACTTTCCTCCTTCCGTGCCTCCCTCCTTTCCTTCCATCTACCATAAACAGTAATAACTGCTCTTGGGTAGTGAGAGTACCAAGAGGAAGCATGAAATGAGTGCTAGTTGCACAAATTAGAACTACAAGGATAACATAGAATTGTAAGCACAAAACCTTAGCGTAGAATCAGAGGGCAGAAGGAAGGACCATGGTCTTAAGTTCTCTTGAAAAGAAAGGTCATGGTGCATGTCTCCTCTGTCTCATTGCGCCTCAAGCATGATGACTTGTGACTTAGATTTATTACATCTGTGAGCGTCCAGAATCAAGCCCACATGTCAATTTCATTCCCGGTGTCATCTAGAATAGGGGTCTTCCCAAGGGGCCAAGGATGTACCTCAAGAAAACTTTGTATCCTCAAGATTATTTGCAGAATTTGGTATGAGCCTATATGCATTTTCCTGAGGAAATGTCCACTGTTCTCATCAGTTTTACAAGGGCCTATAAGCCTGAGAAGTTAAAAGCCTGGGTCTAGAACACCCCAACCGTGGAGCCCCATTCTTTAGCAGCCATGAGAAGAAGGGGCTTCAGAGCAGGTTTTAGGGTTTCAATTCTGTTTTTGCTTATTCACTCGCTGTGTGACTTTGGGCGAGTTACCTATTTTTTTCTGAGCCTCAGTTCCTTCAACTGTAAAATGGGTTGGTAACTTTACCTACTTCACAGAATGGTTGTGAGGATTAAATGAGTTAATGCCTGTGATGTAGCGAGCATTCACTAGATGTTAACTGTGTTCATGTTAGTGCTGTTGTTTTTATTGTTTTATTATTATTATCTAGTGAGCCTCAAGTCCCTGACGGGCCTTTGTGCACTTACTCCCTTCACAAATCTCTACTTCCTTTACCCCTCCAGGTACCTTATCATTTTGGTCTCTAAGCTTAGGGACAGTAACTCCTGACTCTTGCCGTGAAATATCCATGATGTTCTTGTATGAACAAGATTCTTTAGTAGATGGTAATATTCAGATCTATTCCTATTTCCTTACTGCTAATCAAAGATGCCCTGACTTCTTCAGGGATGTGCTCTGCATAAATAATATTGTGCATAATTTTGCATTTTCTGCATAATTCTATTTTGCCGCATAACAATGTGTCCATTCATTTTTCCCCTTTCTGTGCCCTGGAAAGAAAGAAAGTCATTTGAAATGGCTGGCAATCTCACAAGTGTTTGCTCGTTAACATTACATCTTTGAAACATTCCCCAGAGGTATGCTAATAGGCAACAAGCAAAACAACAATAAAGAAAATCAAGGGAGAAAAAAAAAAATATACACTACTGCAAAACAGATTTGTAGGTTTCAGTGCTTACCAGTCACTCTGCTGCTCAGCCTCCGAGCTGTTAATTGTATATAATTATGAAGTGCTGAACTATGAATGGCCCTGACTTGAAGCTGGGAACACAGAATGAGGCTATATTCAAATGATGCATCGATCTGTGAAGAGTGATATGCTGTTTACAATCTCAATGAGTTGTTTCCCCCATAGTTTTATGATTCTTCAGATAATATTTTTGGTGGTGGAGAAACCTAAAGAAAAATGGTGCAGACTAGGGCGTCTTCTGCGTCAGGAGTTTAGGGAATTGAATAAAAATAAGATCTGTTTTCATTAGCTGAGACCTCAGGACAGAGGATTTTCATTTTGATAATTTGGACCTAAATCTTACCATGAATATTATGCAAACACTCTTTAAAGCAAAGGAGGAGGATGCTCACAGCTGGGAGCTGTAAGGGGAGTCAGGAAAGAACCCACGGCTCTAAGTGTGAGGGGCCTTGGGGTCTTAGAGGAAGAGAGGGTATTTTGAGTAGTCCTTTAAACCTGTCTGGAATATTTTTGTAATATGGAAGTTTTGAAAATGGCCACGATGGTCTCCCTTGAACTATAGGTAAACCAAACATAATTTAGGACAAGCTAAGACTCTGGAAAAATGCTAATTGCTCTGATTTTCATTTAGTTGTTGTTTATTGTACTTTCTAAGCCCTGAAAAAGTGTTCTTTAGACTGAGTACATTAGAGAATATTTCCAATCATAAAATAACTATAGGAACTGTAGTCTCTAGGAGACTTGGTGCTTTTATGTTTTTAACAAGTGTTGAGATATTGGGTTCTAGATGCAGAAGTTCAAACTCTACCACTTACCACATCACTTTACAGCCTCCATCAGCCTTCAGTCGCCTTAATCTGTAAAAGGGATATAATAACAATGTTTTCTTCCTATCTCACTGAAATGTTCAGAGGGTCAAATAAGATATTTCTGTGAAAGTGGTTTATAAACTGTGGTGTTCCATAATATTTAGCTGTTGATGTAGACGGATTTTCCTTCTCCTCAGCTGCACAAATTCTCATCCCACTGACATTACAACTGCCATTTTTTTTTTTTTTGGCGCCAGAAATTGTTAGACACTGAACATATATAGTCTAAGTCAAGTCATTCTTGAAATGATTCAATGAGATGGGTACCTCAATGTTCCCCCGTACAAATGAGGAAATCAAGGCTTAGCAAATTAAGTCACTTACTAAGGCCACACAGCTGGAAATGGGGGTGAGGATCAGGGCAAAGTCTTTATCTGTGTTGATCAGTTAACAAGTTACTGGGAGATCCATGTTTAACAGAACTAATAACACTTTAAGTTTGGTAGGTATTTACTATAGTTCTGACAAAGAATTTCTACCTTTGGTTTAATTATTCTTTGTGGAACAGATTACACATGATGAATAAGACATAATTTAGCTTTGTAATTCTTCGATGAGCACTCAAAAAGCTTGTGAAATAGGAAGATTCTAGGTTTCAGTCATCTGAGATTCTATTTAAGGGGGGTGTGAGGAGGGGCCTTAGGATCTGCCTTTTGAATGGATTCTCCCAGGGATTCTCTCAGAGTATTGGGGTGGCTGGAGGATCACACTGAAGAAACATTGAGAGTCTGGATTTTGGAGAGTCTTGGGTGATGCTTTTTACTATTTCCACAGTTATTTCAGTTAAAGAACAGATGATGAGCCTTCTTAAGACAGTTTATAGGCTGATTCAGATGTGGCTCATTCTGCAAGTCATTAAAAAAACAAATCAAACCCCTGCTTTTTTTTTTTTCTATTGGCCTTGCAAGAAAGTGATAATTGCTTTAAGACAAAAGTAATAAAAAAATTAGGAATTGTTTGAAGTTTGAAGCTGCAAAGGTATGTCAAGGAAATTTCCAGTAGCTTTAAGAATCATTAACTAGATTGTGTCATAAAGGGCATTATTGGGGGAGGGTTTGAAAGTTTTCCTTTTATGAGCAAAGGACATGAACAGATACTTCACAAAAGAAGAAATATATAAGGAACTGTCTTCAATGCCAATAATAATCAAAGAAATATAACTTAAAGCAATAATATATTACTTTTTTAAGCTAACAAATTGGCAAATATTGAAAAATGACAGTTAAGAGTGTAGGTGACCAGAGTGTAGGTGCTATTTTAAACATTTTGCTTATACTAACTAATTTAATCAGCACAATGACCTTAGTAGGTACACTATTATTATCCCCATCTTACAGATGAGGAACTGAGGCATATAGATGACAAAGGAGCTCTCTGTACTGCTGATGAGAGTAAAAAGTGGTATTATCTTTTTATTGGGTAATTTGACACTATGTCCAAGAGCCTTGAAACATGCCCCTACGTTAACCCTGTAATTCCACTTCTAGGAATTTATCCTTTGGAAACAATTAGAGATTCACACCAAAATCTATGTACAAGAATGTTCTGGTAGCTTTATATTTAATACAAAAAATGGAAACAATCTGGGGTGCCTGGGTGGCTCAGTCATTAAGTGTCTGCCTTAGGCTCAAGTCATGATCCCAGAGTCCTGGTATCGAGCCTTGCATCGGGCTCCCTGCTCGGCAGGAAGCCTGCTTTTCCCTCCTCCACTTACCCTGCTTGTGGTCCCTCTCTCGCTGTCTCTCTCTGTCAAATAAATAAATAAAATCTTTAAAAAAAAAAAGGAAACAATCTAATGATCCAAAAAGAGAGACATTACTAAATTACTGATGGCTTACCCCTGTGAGGGAACATCAACAGCCATTAAAAACCGCAGTTTTCAAAATTACTTAAAGGCATAGGAAAATGTTCACAGTGGAATGTTGTTAAAAACAAAATGGACTCGGGGCGCCTGGGTGGCTGAGTCATTAAGCGTCTGTCTTCGGCTCAGGTCATGATCCCAGGGTCCTGGGATCGAGCCCCGCATCCGGCTCCCTGCTCGGCGGGAAGCCTGCTTCTCCCTCTCCCACTCCCCCTGCTGTGTTCCCTCTCTTGCTGTCTCTCTCTGTCAAATAAATAAATAAAATCTTATGCCTGCCGTGAATCCCACCTCTCTGCTGAGCTTTGTGGTCCCAGAATTGTGGAACTGTGGAATCCATAGAGCTGGCCCTGCTCACAAACAAGTGAAGAGACTGAGGACCAGGGAGTTGGGTGATGGGCCCAAGCTCTTAGCCTGTGACCCGGGGCTGGTGGGCTCGGCTTCTTGACTCCTAGACCAGGATACTTAGTGGTGACACCAAATGGCTTCCCCCATCCTAAGATGAGAGGAAGGCACTCAGCGTCTTTGCTGGGAAGGCACTTCTGTCTATCTAGGGAGGCTGCTCGGTCTCAGACAGCTGTGCCCAATGTGATGGTACTAATGGGGGGTGCCTTTCGGAGGTGATTAGTTCATGAGTGTGGAGCCCTCAGGAGTGGGATTAATGTACCTAAAAAGAGACCCCACAGAGATCCCTCCCCCTTCCACCATGGGAGAACAAAGTGAGAAGCGGGCAGTCCGCCACCTGGAGAATGGCTTCCACGTTTCTTCTTCGTTAAAATAGGCTTGTAATATGATACATGATAGCATTCTTGGATTTGCTAATAAAACAACAACCACTTATACAGCGGTCTGAAATGCTTTACTTATATTAACTAATTTAATCAGCATGACTTTATTAGGTACAAATCATTATTATCCCCATTTTACAGATGAGGAAACTGAGGCACGTTGAAGCTCATTGTTCAGGGTCCTACCTCTGGGAAGGGGTAGTGCGTGGATTTGAATCCAGGCAGTCTGGCTCAGCTATAGACTTTATTTATGACACTTTGCTGCTTCAAATCGAGCCAAAGCAAATCAAGTGGTTAATTAATGTGGAGCGTCTAGTGTATGTATTCTCAGGGGGGATGATAGCCCCCCCCCCCCCGCTGGGATGAAAGGGGGTGAAAACTGGTTCTTGGAAGGGTGAAAAAGTCTCATGTTTTTTTGTATAGATATTTTATAAAGATATTCATACAGTACATAAACAGATACAGCATATAGTTGTGGTGGTAAAAAATTAATGAGGGAGGGGAGTGATTAGACAAAAATGTCTAAAAAGGCTCTTTGGGGAGTGATGATGAAAAAAGGCTGAGAACCATTGATTCAGTGCGATGCTAGGCTCACAGTAGGCTTTTCACAAGTCCTCCTTCCTTCTCCCCACGCCATTTAGCGTGAGGAAGGGGGCCAGGTTGGTGTGTCTCCCACCTGGGGAAGAGTTTTAGTCTGAGTTGCCACAAAGGAGCCAGGAGGTGGAGAGCTAGCCGCTTGACTTACACGGGAAGAGAAGCAATGTCAGAGCCAAGGAACCACTGCAGGTCACACACTGTTTTGAATGCACATTAAGCTTAGTTATTAAGCGGAATCTTTAAAAAAAATTATGCAAGATTTCAGTGTCACAATCAGTCTGCTATTCAAGAATAGATGAATATTCAAACGTAACAAATACATGGGATAAATAATTTCTGCAATAAGTATAACGTATCTCTTGGGTCCCAGGAATAAATGCGAAACAAGCACTGTTCTATAGAGTATGGAAAAAACCAACCCAGACAAATTCCTATGTATGTTTGAAGAAGAAATTATTTTATTTACACATAATGTCTATTTATTTATCTATGTGTAAAATCTTATCTTTAAAATAAAAAAATTAATGCAAAAACAGCTCAATTAAGTACCTCCCACTTTCCTTTTCTGTTTTGGATGATGATGCTTTAATTATTTTACTCTCTCGGTAGAGTTATTTATTTTATTTTTGCCTGTCTGACCACTTGAATCTTCTGAATGTTCCATATGATCTGGATACAATTTATGAATATACTTCCTGTTATAAATTAGAAACTTTATAGAGCAGATAGCAAATTTCTTCAAGGACATTTTAAAATGAAGTAAGACCTGCAGAGACGCTCTTTGTCGAAGTGGGTCCCCGCCTACTTCCCCTTTCTTTCCGTTCTGTTAATGCACGTCTTGAATCAAGCACATCTCCCGCCAGGTACCAGTGGAGTCTCACTATGGCTATTAAGGATTTGAAAACAGCTATTTGCCAATAAATAGCTTTTCTTAGTCAACTTTGTCAAAGGGAGCCTGGGCCCCTTTTCATAGCAAATGAGGCTCAATTCAGTGTCAAAGAGAGACAGACCCTCTCTAACCCTTGTCCCCTGAGGGGCTGAGAGCTGGGAGAAACTCGAGCACCCCTTCTCTTGGGAAAGTGAAATCTTGGTGAATGTTATCATAGATGATGTAATTCCCTCCTCTCCCATGTCTAGCTAGATGCCTGGCAAAGTTATGAAATAGAAAAATACTGGTTTTGGCTTCCCAGACTCACCCTCTCCCTTGACCATCCACATGGCCCACCCTAGGCTTCATCTCCCTGGTACAATAGCCTCAGAGACCAGTCCCTCTTTCTCCACCCAGGGCTTACTGTTGCTCCAATGGGAGAGGGGAGAAAGGACAGAATAGGGGCTGCTCTCCTGGAACCTTTCCTACACCAGATCACATTCTCTGGGGCTCTGGGTGGGAATCCCAAAACATAGCCAAACAAAAAATGACTAAGGATTGAGGAAGATTGCTTGGCCCAGTGGGTCCTCATGGATTTTGTGTGGAATCAAAAACAAGTCGTGGCTCATGGTGAACTGGTGAGGGGTGTTAAAAACCTTATCTGTCTCATGTTGATGCCGGCAGGGCTGGTTCCAGCACTGCAGGAATCAGTGCTGGTCTGTGTCCACTCCAGCCTTCCTTCATGTGGCAGCCAGGGCATGCGCCTCTCGCGCCTGCAGGAAACACAGTTGACTGAGGGCCCTGGCTGCTGTGCTCTGAAACCCAGCCTATGTTTCTTTTTTTGTTTTAATTTTAATTTTTAAATTTATTTTTTATTACTTTTTTTAGATTTATGGAGGTATAATTGATTTTTAACATTGTGTAAGTTTAAAATGTACATGTTGATTTGACATAAGTATATATTGCAAAACAATTACTGAAATTAGGAACACTTCTATCACCTCACATAGTTGCCCCCCCCCTTTTTTTCTGGTGAGAACATTTAAGATCTACTGTCTGAGCAACTTTCAAGTACATGATACAGTATTATTATTTTTTTTAATTCAAATTTTAGTCAGTTAATATACAGTGCAATATTGGCTTCAGGAGTAGAATTCAGAGATCCATCACCTACGTATGACACCCAGTACTCATCACAATAAGTGCCCTCTTTAATCCCATCACCCATTTAGCCCATCCCCCACTCACCTCTCTCCATCAACTCTCAGTTTGTTCTTTATAGTTAAGAGTCTCTTATGGTTTGTTTCCCTCACTCCTTTTTTCTCCCCCGCCTTCCCGTATATTCATCTGTTTTCTTTCTTAAATTCCACGTATGAGTGAGATCATACGTATATTTGTCTTTCTCTGACTGACTTATTTCACTTAGCATAATACACTTGAGCTCTAGCCACATCATTGCAAATGGCAAAATTCATTCTTTCTGATGGCTGAGTAAGATTCCATTTCACATATATATACCACACTTTATCAGTTGATGGACATTTGGGCTCTTTCCATAGTTTGGCTATTGTTGATAATGCTGCTATAAACATTGGGATGCATGTACCCCTTCGAATCTGTATTTTTGTATCCTTTGGATAAATACCCAGTAGTGCAATTGCTGGATCATAGGGTAATTCTATTTTTAACTTTTGAGGAACCTCCATACTGTTTTCCAGAGTGGCCATATCAGTTTGCATTCCCACCAACAGTGCAAGAGGGTTCCCCCTTCGCTGCATCCTTGCCAACATCTATTGTTTCCTGTGTTGTTAATTTTAGCCATTCTGACAGGTGTGAGGTGGTATCTCATTGTGGTTTTGATTTGTATTTCCCTGATGATGAGTGATGTTGAGCATCTTTTCATGTGTCTGTTGACCGTCTGGAAGGATGCAGTATTGTTAACTATATCCTGCCAACCCCAGGCTTCCCCTCAGCTGCTCCCAACCAGTGACTGTTTCTGGGCCATTCTGGCTCAGGGGTTCCCTGATGGCCTTCCTGAATTCAGAACTGCACTGTGGCCAAGATGCTTCCATCCCATTTTCCCTCCCTCACTTGGACTCAGACTGGCATGGTTCTCTGATGACTCTCCAAGTCTCTTCTGACTCCCTACTCATTTTCTCTCAGAGGCATTTCCCCTAAGAAATTTAGTGCATGTTCATCCTATTTTGGCTTCTGTTTCCTAGAGGACACACCTCATCATGTCCTACCCCTGCATCCAGGCATCTTCCACCTTCTGCCTTCTCTCCACTCCCCTTTCCATCCACTTCCTGAAAACTCCCTCTCAGGAAAGATGATCTGATATCAGCTATTCTATTTTGGGTTACTTCTTCTAGTCATAGTTGCTTATTGAAATATCTCTATTTGTAGAGTACAAGTCTTTGTCCCTGAAGAAATTCAGACTCTCTAAAGCCTTTTGGGTGCCTGGGAGATTTGATCCTGCATGTAGCAGTCTAACCGCCTTTACGTAAGTTTGACCCTGGAGGTGATGCCTCTCCAAGGGCTGGTTTTGAAAACTGGCTCCTTGCAACTTATTTGTGGGAAAGAGAGAGTGTTAATGTCTGTACTCAACCTCCCATGTGCATTAGAAACAGGATTGAAGGACTTCTCTCATTTCCATCCAGGTGTCTGGACTCACCTGGTGTGGTTCTAGCTATGGGTCTTCTATGTCCCAAGCTTTCCTCTAACTGCGATCTGCCTCAAGCCAGACCCCGTTTGACTACAGGGTGTTGTTCAGCAAAGTGGTGCAATTGCCTGTACAGATGATTAAAGATGATTATCGGGTAATGCAAAGCAGGAAAGCAGGGTGTGTACCCTAGTTCGCCGATGGGTGCTTGTTCTTTACCAGAAGGTCAACTGAGAAACATAGCTTCTACTGGCCATGCAGTCATGCACTTATGATAAAAATAATAATAGCTAACATCTCTTGAGCATAGGCTCTAAGCCAGGTATTGCTTCATGCTTTACCCATACAGCTTCATTTAAATCTCCTCATAACCTTGAGAAATGGGGGCTAGTCCATCATCCCATTTTATAGCTGAGAACCTGAAGCTTAGAGGGAATAAGTAACTTGCTGAGCGTCACAAACCTGAGAAATGACTAAACCAGAATTCAAAGCCAGGATGTCTAATGGCTGACCTATACTACTACTTCTTGCCAAAAGCATTGAGCATCACTGTGTGTCACATTCTGCATGACATTTGCTTGGTGTTAAACAAGAGCAACACACAAAGCTGAAGGTTTTTTGGATCTCTTTGCTATTTCCTTCCTTCCTTTCCCTCCCCTCCTCCCTCCTTCCCTCCCTCCCCTCCTCCTTTCCTACTTTCCTCCCTTCTTTTATTTCCTTCTTTTTCTTTTCAAAGTCTGAAATGCCGGTTTCCTAGCGCAACAACATCAAGGGGGCTGCCTCCGCTCAGGAGCTGGTATCTAGGCTGGAGCCTAAGTGCTAGGGTCCTTGATCTGTGGCCACACTGCCTGGCGATCTGGAGAGAGGCACTGGCTGGGTCTGTAACTGCCCAGTCTCCTGGGGAGGAAGGACACTGGTCCACAGAGTCTTTCAGAGCATGAGTGCGGAAGGAGAAAAAAGCATTTGTTGAGAGACAGGCAGACATTTCTCAGGCCCTCTTAAAAGTGAAAACAGTCATGAAGGGTAAATTAGATGAAAGAGCCTGTTGTACTCACTGCCTGAGAGTTAGTTCCTGAGATGAGCTTTTCTAAATAGTTGCCTGATCATCTGTATCATCCACAGGCACTGTCATTTTTGTGGGCATTGGTGTTCCTTCCCCACTCGTGAGACTAGGGTGTTGATCTGTATTGTTAATGACAAGCCAGGGAGACATAACATTCAGAACGCACAGGAATCAGGAATATTTATGTGTGTCGTGTTAGCTAAAACTCAGTTTTGTGCTGCCAATAAAATCGGGTGACAGCTTTCTTCCAAGAATTTATTTTCTTCGCCTGTTATTTGAAAATGTTGCGGTGTCTCAGCTGCACTTGGAAGCAACAAATAGGACAAAACATAAATATGGCATGGTGTCAGATTCTGAAGACACCCATGATAACAGCATGACTTGTTTTTAAATGACAAACTCCTTTCCAGAGTGAAGAAAAGAGTGGGTGGGGAAAACCTGTTTCTCTAAATGAGTTTAGTCCAGAGATCCGAACGTAGACTCCTGTTTGAAACCTCCCCCCCACCCCCAGCAAGATCCAGGAAAGCCATTGAAGAAAAAGCACGACCTCTTCAGAGAGGGTGCTATACACACGCCTTTCTGTGGTTCAGGAATCCGGGAGGGGCTTTGCTAGGGGATCTGGCTCAGGGTCTCTTCTGAGGTTACACTCAAGATGTGGGACAAGGGCCGCAGTCCTTTGAAGGCAAGAACGGAGCTGGAGGAGCTACTTCTAAGGTGGCTCCCTCCCGTGCCTGGCAAATTTGTGCAGGTTGTTGGAAGGAGGCTGCAGTTCCTTGCCACGTGGACCCCTCCACAGGGCTGGATGGGTGTCCCCACGACGTGGCAGCTGGCTCCCCCCCAGTGAGTGGTGCACGAGAGAGTGGGGTGGAAGCTGCCAGGTATTTCACGACTGACCCTAGGAGGTCACGCTCCATCATTTCTGCCACGTTTTATTTGTTAAAAAAGGAGAGAGGAATTAGCTGCACCAAAGGGAGGAATATAAAAGAATTTGCAGGCATATTTGAAAACAACCGCGGTGACCTTTAAGATTTGTGCAAAACAGGATCCTTAAAATAAATCCCTCACAAGAGCAATTGCTTTCATCTGAGCATAAAAATGTCTCTGACATCAGTCCAGAAAGGCCATCACTGTCACAGAACAAGTTGATAAGAATGATAATGGACAGTAAATTATCTTTTCATGGGAACAGATGAGAAGGGAAACTGACATTCTGATGTTAAGTGTGGGAAGGATTCACTCTTCGAATTTTCAATGGTGATGAATTTCATTTGGAATTGAGTAGAACAGACAGGTTTGAAGTGTTTCATTCATAAAGAATGTTTGGGTATGGGTTTAGACCTCTTTATTTACTCCCTGCTTTAAAATCAAGATCCTAATTTAAACCCTCTTTTCCCTTTGACTTATTTCAAACCTTCTTCTTCTTTTTTTTAAATGCCTCTGCTTTATTGTTGGGAGACCTACTGTTCCCCAGAGCTGATGTGGGGATACAAATGTGATTAGAAATAGGACATCAGGTTGGGTGAAAGAAAGACCCTACTTTGTTTCCTCTGTGAGGGGAATCTCCTTTGACTTTAAAACTCATTTTTTTCTTCCACCAAAATGTCAAATCTGATATTGATCAAAGACTAATTCTGAACTTTGGGGACATGAGAGTGTCATGCTTCCCTGGCTTAGGATTCCATTTTCTCAGCTCCAAAGAGAGATCTGATAGCACTTAGGACACTCCAACATCCTTGGTAAAAATGATTAGCACATTTTAAAAACAAGCACATGATAGTAATTATTCTAGAGAGCATTTTATGGGTGGTGAATTAGTCATGGTGATAGGCTTCTGGATGAGAGAATTTCTGGATGGTAGCGTGAGAGTAAATGAATCCATGTGTGTGAAAGCGTCTTGTAAAATGCTCCCAAATACCTCAAACTCTGGAAAAGATTTTCCAATAAAATAGCTTTCATTGACATAACTTGTTTGAAAAGATACTTTTCTCCAAATGGGAGGGGGCGATGCTGATCCTTTGTCTAATCTGAATCTCGTGTTAGACCTGTTTTCATGGAGGGGTCCCAGAACTTGGCTGGGCCAGGGTAACACCTCCAAGGCCTCTCCAGCCTGTGTGACTCACTTTTATTTGTGCTTTAGGCCTGGGAACTGATAATAGCTATTCAGTTAATCCCAGCTGGTAGTAATATATATTTCTTTCATACTGGTGTTTCTAATGATTTGTGGAGTGTTCATGCCTAGGTCCTATTCCTGGCCTATCACTGACTTCCCCAAGGTGGAAAAGATGCTCTTTGGATGTGGGCTGTGGAGGTTCATGTTGTCCCTGTCAGCCGTATGTACGTGGTCAGAGTAACAAGGAAGAGGTTTTTTTTTTTTTTTTTGAGCTCATTTTATTTTATTTTATCTTATCTTATTTTGTTTTGTTTTGTTATGTTATGTTATCTTAGTCACCACACATCACATCATTAGTTTTTGGTGTAGTGTTCCATGATTCATTGTTTGCGTATAACACCCAGTGCTCCATGCAGTACGTGCCCTCTTTAATACCCATCACCAGGCTAACCCATCCGCCCACCCCCTCCCCTCTAAAACCCTCAGTTTGTTTCTCAGAGTCCATAGTCTCTCATGGTTCGTCTCTCCCTCTGAGTTCCCCCCCTTCATTTTTCCCTTCCTTCTCCTAATGTTATTCCTTATGTTCCACAAATATGTGAAACCATATGATAATTGACTTTCTCTGCTTGACTTATTTCACTTAGCATAATCTCCCCCAGTCCCATCCATGTTGATGTAAAAGTTGGGTATTCATCCTTTCTGATGGCTGAGTAATACTCCATTGTATATATGGACCACATCTTCTTTATCCATTCATCTGTTGAAGGGCATCTCGGCTCTTTCCACAGTTTGGCTATTGTGGACATTGCTGTTATGATGCTACTTAACATCTCAAGGAAGTGTATCTGGGAGCTCAAGCACAAACATCATCATGGAAAAATCCTATGCTGATAGGAATCAACGCATTGGGTCTTCTCTGCTGTATGTTACCAGGGCATCTGGTAATTCTTCTACACATCACACGTGTCCTTAGATTTATTTACCCTCAGACCTGTCCCCCAGGTACTTCCAGGACCAATCCATGGAACAGAAGGAATGATGATATTGCTGTGGATACTGATGAACTAAATTCAAGGTTGGCATTAGATTTTAGTAGATGCCCCCACTGCATAATTAGACGAATCCAGACAGAGATTTAAGGGGCTTTGCTAGAACCTAAAAGAACAGCTGTTCAATGATAAAACAAAATTTTCGCAGTTTTTTGACGTAAAGAAATCTGTGGTTTACTTTTTTTTTTTTTTTTTAAAGCAAAGCACCTGTGAACCGGAATGGAGGGAGAATTTCAGTTTTTATGTTTATGATAATGCTTCCGCTCTGATCTGCAGCCGGAGCTGAAGCCTTTTTCTTCTTGCCATCTTCTGCCTCCCTCTCTCTTAATCTCCGCTCAGGGCTTGTTGATTTGCATGTATGAATAGTAACACCTACTGATGGGCAGGGCTCAGGAGACGCAATTTGGTTGCCAGCTTTTCCTACAGCGGAGCCCTGTCAGCATCTTGCATTGATTTGGAGTGTAATCAATGTTTCTCCTTACCGCTGGGCCTGCTCCTCCCGGGCTCTGAGTTTCCTCCTCCAGCCCCCTTCTCTGGCATTGGCCCCTCAGTGTACTGCTTGGCAGAGCTCCATTGCACCCCACGTCACTACCAGAGGGACCAGTTGGAGGGCTGTTAATGTGTTCTCCAGGGAAATAGCTCACACTGTCTTTTTTAATCGAATAATTTCTTGCCTGTTTTGTCACTTATCATATCCTTTGTTTGCAATAGTACAGTGCTCCAGCTAGGAATTACGGGCCTCTGTAACAGTACCCTTTGAACACCCGCTTGGTATTAGGAGAGCAATGATAGGGGCTTCTGATCAAAATTCACTGCATGAGGTTCTGTCTTTTCAATAGGGGACATTTAAAAAACCCGGGAGAGGGGGAAAGTAATAAACATTACCACAATGGGAAAGTCCATGATAATAGTGAAGGAGTCCACTGGAGGAATATTTGCTTGCTTGCTTGCTTGCTTGCTTTCTTTCTTTCTCTATTTTTTTTAAAGATTTCATTTATTTATTTGACAGAGAAAGAGATCACAAGTAGGCAGACAGGCAGGCAGAGGGGGAGGGAGAAGCAGGCTCCCCACTGAGTAGGGAACCTCACGTGGGACTCGATTCCAAGACCCTGGGATCATAACCTGAGCCGAAGGCAGACGCTTAACTGACTGAGCCACCCAGGCGCCCGGAATATTTGCTTTCTTTGCGAAAGCAGCCCATTTTTCCAATGCAAGCCTCTCCCCTCTCCCCATAGATTTTAAAGATTTTATTTATTTATTTGAGAGAGAGAATGAGAGAGAGAGAGCACATGAGATGGGGGAGGGTCAGAGGGAGAAGCAGACCCCCCGCTGAGCAAGGAGCCTGATATGGGACTCGATCCCGGGACTCCAGGATCATGACCTGAGCCGAAGGCAGTTGCTTAACCAACTGAGCCACCCAGGCACGGCCCCCCCCCCCCCCCCCCCCCCGGTAGACTTTAAAGACTGAAGGCACTGATGTTCTATATTCGCTTCCAGAGGGGGGAATGCATTTCAGCAGTTCCCAGTGACAGATCCTGAAGCTAGCAGCGGCATCTTCCCGAGGAGGCTGAAACCCCTGAAAATCTGCATCCCAGACATTTCTTCCCCTGACATTTCCCTTCCAGCCCATCTGAGGCCAGCCAGAATCGCATAATAGGATGACTTGTCAGGAAGCTCTGGGCAGTCACAGGGCAAACTTCTGGGAACTTAAAATGCTTTTCCACCTTCGGACACAGGGGAGTATGGGCTGGGTCACTAAAGCTCCATGTGTGTGGGATCTGGGGACAGGGCACGGATAATATTTCTTCCCGTGATCACGGCTTTTCATCTTTTACTCACTTATTTTGCCTCTCACATAATGTTTTCAAAATAGCTCTAGGAGCATCGTTTGAAGTTGCAACAGCCACAGGATAATTCACACAAAGTACCTTTTTTTCTTCCCAGATGTTCAAGCCTGTGTTTGTGTCTTTTTAAACCTGTCCATAGTTATTTCAGATGAATGGCTGTGTCTCTTTATCC
Source organism: Mirounga leonina (assembly GCF_011800145.1). Taxonomy (NCBI): domain Eukaryota; kingdom Metazoa; phylum Chordata; class Mammalia; order Carnivora; family Phocidae; genus Mirounga; species Mirounga leonina. The sequence continues at coordinate 48,294,864 of NW_023270825.1, forward strand.
CCCCTCCTGCCTCCCCAGAACTGTGTATATGAGAACCTCTTTAAAGATACAAAATTGTCCTGCGAATGTTTTCAGCTGTGAAAGTTTTTGTGCAGGCTTCAGTTCCTTTGTTGTCTGAACACCGCAAGCGTAATATTCCTATAAAATAGATCTTGGACTTAAAAAAAGGCTAGTTTGTCAATCTATTGATTGCCCCAGGCTAAGCAAGCTAATTCCTCAGCACTACTACTGCACAGATTGAACAGGCTGATCCTTCTAGGTCAAATAACTCACATCGCTAAAATAATATTAAGGTTTGTTGCAGCACAAGCCAAATAGCTGAGAAAATCCATCATTATCACCTGATGCCTCTGACCTTTAATTTATATCATTATAGAAAGATGGAGGAAGGAGAAAAGAAAAGTACAGGGAAATATATTCAAAATGATCTACAGTGTTCTTAATAAAAATGCCCTTCCTTTATGAGCACCTGAATGGGCATATAAATATAACCAGCAGTGGGAATTTTAATCAAAGCTTTACAACTTTTTCTTTCTCAAGACTTTGACTTTCTGACCAAGTTAACTTCCAGCCCAAGAGGGTTTCTGGCTTCCGTCTTTGGCTTGGGAGGACTCTTGCTCTATTTTCACGTTGGCCCTTTACCAGTTTAAGTTGGTCTCCTTTTGTACTCCTCCCCAAACTATGTTTTCTTAGAAAAATGACCGTTGCAAACAGTTCTCAAAACTTTTGAGAACTACTCAGAAAATGAAAGCAACGGGTTAGAGATTATCTTATGGAGAGAAGTGCAGGGACAGTCCCCTCACCTAATGCTGTTGGGACATCTGTGAGCTTTGAACCACAGATGACAGAGCAGGATTTCCCCAGCTTCATCCTCAGACTTTCTCCTTTCTTTAAACGATACAGAATCCAACCAGATGGTGTCTGCAACATTCACAACTTCAGTCAACAAAAAGAGCTGGGAGATGTGAATTTGAAGGTAGGGGAGAATGTCAGAGGATCAAAGTGTCATGTGTCTCCTCAAAAGCTCTGACTAGATATGAGTGAACAGAAAGAAACAAATAAGAAACTTTCAGGGAGAAGAAAACACCTGGGCAAATTTGGACATTTGCATAACGACTGAGCCCAATCCTAGGCACTTTATAAAAGGGTCCAAGAAATAGTTATAAAAAGAAACTGTATGTGTAGAAAGGAATGAAAAAATACACACATCGAAAGGAGGGAGGAAAATAAGAGACAGGAAACAGGAACATGCAAGATGGAGGCAAGGTGCTGGGGGTTGATTTTCTTGTGAGTTGTTTTCTCATTGGTCCTAATATGACAGGCTCTCCGCTTGAGACCTTGAGCTGTGTTTATCCCCGGATCTTTTTGTCTGTCCAGCCAGGTGGGTGGCTGCCACTGCAGCTACTCAAGGGCTCAGCCTACTCTGACTTCAGCACCTACCTGGCGTGACGTGTCACAAGAGCAAACACACCTTTAAATAGGTTATGAGGCTATTACACGTTAAAAAAGAATGAAATAAATCCTGCGAGCAAGCAGGAACATTTTCCCATTCTGAGAGGCAGAATGATTGGAGTGTGGAACCATCTCCATTTAGATTTTCCTTCTAGCTTAGTGGTTCTCAAAATTAAATCTGCGTAAGAATTCTGACCCCAGAACTGAATATACGAAGTCATAAACACTGTACTTTGTGAGTGATTTTAATGGTAATTTAAAAAAATATTTATTTATTTATTTCTTTGCGAGAGAGCGCGAGAAAGCACAAGCAGGGGGAAGGGCAGAGGCAGAGGGAGAAGCAGACTCCCTGCTGAGCAGGGAGCCCTGATTTGGGGCTCAGTCCCAGGACCCTGAGATCATGACGTGAGTGGAAGGCAGACGGTTAACCAACTGAGCCACCCAGGTGTCCTGGTAATTTTATTTATATATATTTTGTATATAACATATAATTATTTACATAAATATTTTAGAGAGAGAGCGAGAGCAAGAGGGAGAGGGAGAATCCTAAGCAGGCTCCACGCCCACTGTGGAGATGAGGCAGGGCTTCATCTCCCAACCCTAAGAACATGACCTGAGCTGAAATCAAGAGTCCAACGCTTGCTTAACTGAGCCACCCAGGTGCCCCCATATAAATGTTTTTTAAAAGATAATTTTATTTATTTTATTTTGCTATAGTCACTGATTTTAGAACCTAAATCTCCACAAAATGCAATTCCACTGTATGTCCTCCCAGGCTCTGGGAGACTATTTGCATGAGGGGTCGAAGAGTGTTCTAGGGACAGCGAGTTTGGTGTATGTGAAGAATGAGTGATGCTAAATATAGCACAATGGTCTTCACACAGCTCATTGTTGCTGGGCTTAGCCCTATAGCACTTAAGGAAACAAAATGAGGGGAAATGAAGGGTCCCTTTCCTCTTGGAATCTGTGGGAATCCAGAATGGATGAGAAGACCAAGGCTTGGGATACACCATCTCACCTCCGCGAATGGACAGGAAGCAGATGAGGGTGTCATGATTGGGTGGTATTGGAAGCCTTGGTGGTATTCTTTGCAACAAGAGAATGCAGCATCATGGGGATCCATGATAGGACATGAGGAATTTGGTGGCTGTTACATCGTAGGACGGGATATCTTTGCGGGGACTTCCAAGGTTAGAGGCAATTTACTAAAGTGGTTAAGAGGTCTGATTCCGGTGACCAACAGACTGGGTTTACGTCCCAGCTTTGCCATTTAATAATTCCAAGTTCTTGGGCAAGACGGTTACTGATCTAGGTCTCTGCTTCCTGTATATAGAGTAGATCATAATTTTATCAGCCTTGTAAGGTGGTGGTGAAGATGAGAGCTAATATACTTAAAGCACCTGCACATATGGTAGTTATTACTATTATTTCTCTTGTTTGGGACACCTTTCATAAGGAGACACACGTTAAGATTTTGAAGTGTTCATCTATCCACCCGTAATTTACTGTGTATGTACTATGAGTTGAGCACTAGGCCAGGCTCTGGGGATGTAGGAAGGTGGTGAGCTGGAAAGTAGGTATGGCTGAATAAAAGCTATTTCATAGAAAATGTGGTATCAGAATACTTGAATTGGATTGGGTTGTGACTGTGATTTGGAATAAAAAATTGCCACTATAAAATTGGACCTTAGTGTTCAAGTGAATATTACACTTGAGCAAGATTCAGTGACATTAAACCATCTGTCATAAAGACAGAGGTAATGGCTTTTTGTGGACAGAGTCGTAGAAATGCTTCAATTGTTAAGTATTTATATAACCCTTTATATTTGCAATGTATGCACTCTATCATTTCCCAGAAGTTAATGTCTAGAAATATTTCCTAGTGGGAAGAGAATGTTTCCTGTAGGTTCTGGGCCATGCCTAGCAGTTCCTGAGTTTCTGGCCAATCTTAAAGGGCACTCAGGAAGCCTGTATGAAAGAAAGGAGGCAAAGTTGGCTTTAAAGTAAAGTGAGGAGAGCTGACAGTCTCTCCTTACTTTTTGAGTTATCTACCTTCAGCCCCAAATCTGAGGGTGTCCTGGAGAATAACACAGTCCCTTGAAGATGCATTCAACTCCTCTTGGTGCCCTGGACCAGGACCTTGTTCTTGGGGCATGCCTGCCTCAGCTCCTCTCCTTTTCTCCGTGTTATAACTCCTTCAGGACTTTCTCCACTGTGGGGCACAGGGTGCAGGACCATGAAGTGGCCAATAGGGCCCATGATATACATGAACAGAGACAAGGGATTAGGATTCATGATACCTTGCAGGTATGCAGAGATTAAGAATAATGAGACCGCTTATTTTTCCATGTGAAATTTCTGTTTAATGAAAACCACTACTGTATTTTCCACTAAGAATAGAATTGATTATTTTTTTTTAAAGATTTTATTTATTTATCTGACAGAGAGAGACACAGCGAGAGAGGAAACACAAGCAGGGGGAGTGGGAGAGGGAGAAGCAGGCTTCCCACCGAGCAGGGAGCCCGACGTGTGGCTCCATCCCAGGACCCTGAGATCATGACCTGAGCCGAAGGCAGACGCTTAACAACTGAGCCACCCAGGCGCCCCTGATTATTGATTATATTAGTCCATTAGTCCTCCATTTGAATCCTCATATCTTCCCACGAATATGGCTTTGCTGTCTGGGTGTTATTTTTCTCTACTTCTCTACCATATGTGAATAGTAATGAATACTGTGGTGTCTCTACTTTCCAGTTTGAGGTACTTGACTGGGCCCAGTTTAGCTCTTTAGGTCAGATACAAGTGTGGTAGTGCTTCTAGATTTCTAATAGGTGATATAAAAGAATAGAGAAAGTCACCTGCAAAAAGGACATGCAAGGCTATATGAGATGTTACTGATAATAAAGAGAAAAAGAAAAACCAGTTACCATTTATTGAGTAGTTACCACATTGAAGGCATAGAGTTTTTACGCGTATTATCTTTGTTTCCATCTCAAGATAATACCACGAGGAGAATATTGTTACTTTTATTTTGCAGATTATGGTGAGGAAACAGGCATGGAGAGAGTCAATCTCTTGCTCCAGGTCACATGGCTGGGAAACGTTAGGGACAAGATCTGAACGCAGAATGACTCCCAGATACGTGTTTTTGACTACTACATGATGTGACCTCCTGTAACGTGATGAGATTTTAAACAAATATGCCAGAGTATATGCATTCAGATAAGGATTGTGTCCTAACCCTCACCTTGGAAGGTCACACAGTTACTTCACTCAGTAAAGCAGCCACTGCTTGAAACATTTCTGAAACTTCTTTGAGGGGGTCCTTTTAAAAGTTGACAAATATTTATTCTTTAAAGGCAGATTTCATCTTTGGAAATATCTACAAGTCACTTAGAATTGAGTCTGATGGATAAGATGGATCATGAGGTTGGTTCTCATTTTTTATCTAAGTAAGTGTGATTATAGAGCTTTGTATGAACTTAATTCCCCTGTGTACTTTATACATTGCTCTGAAAGCAGTTCTAGAAACATTTTGGGTAATGGAAGCATGACTGAATACATATACATCCTTTGAGGTGATTACTTTGAAGGATGTCATCAGAAAGTCCACAGAGTTTTATTTCCTGATACCCACATCTCACATATACACATTTACACATGTACAGACTGAGTTGATGAGCATATTAAATCATCTTTAAACACTTCTGTGGTTTAAAAAATCATCTTTTCAAGAGCAATGTGTTGTCTCAACAGCCATTTAAGCAGATTCCTTGCAAAATGTCCCATCTATCAAGATGTCCCGGATCGCTATGTATTGAATTCCCTTTTGACTCCTTTGTTCACATTACTTGTAACTTTTTCATTATGTAAATATAGAAAAGTGATCTTGTACATGCTTGCTGCTCTCTGCCCATTTAATATTTATGAGAAAGAGAAAAAGTTAGAAAGGAAGTGCTGAATGAGTGAACATTAATAGACTCACATATCAACCTATGTAAAAAATATATTTTTATGAAAATTGAAGTTACATGCTCTGAAGCACAGTACATTGGAGATAATGAAGCGTAAAGCAAAGTTTGAGTTCAGAATATATGAAATAAGAACACAATAATCCACAGAAGTACAAAAGTCAGAGGTGTAGCACGTTGAAGCCCAGGAGAGTTCGAGTTTTTTCCTGCAGGTAAGAATTTCATGCTGTGACACATTCACGAAGTCCTGTGGTTGCCATGCAATGGTGTGCTGGAGCCTGTGGGAACAGGCTCATAAGAGCCTATTGAATTTTCAGGAATTTTGTGAGACAGTTGATGTCACTGTAGGTAGCTTGAAATCAGCCACGGGAGGAGCATTTATACCACAGATACGGGCAAATGCTACAAAGATTTTTCCCTCCTCGAGAGTTGTTAAACATTACTAGAACACTACTAGTTGTATGTGTGCTTTAGTTTTACTAGTCTTCACCGTCCATGTGGAGGAATTTCAGTTAATTATAATGGCATTAACATATGCATAATTCTCAGGACTTTCTACCTTTCTGTCAAGGACCCTTGGATACAAGGGTTTCTTAGGTCAACAGAAAAGCAAACTGATTACTTCCCAGAATTTCCCAGGTGACACACTGTTCTGTGGCATTGTAAGAGAGTGCTATCATGAATAAGTAAGTCCCTGAGATTTTCTAGAATTCTTATGTTCAGTGGAGAGAAAACACCACTTGCTGTCTTCAGCCAAAGGAAGTTGTGAGGTTTATAAGGATAAAAGATTAAAAGTTGGCTGTAAAGCAGTCATGCTCATTTGTATAAACCAGACAACAAGAAGCCTCATGACTTGATCTTTATACCTCACTTGTAGTGTGACTATGATGCAGTAAGAACTGTGGAATCCAGGGAGGGGGTGGGGGGATGGGTTAGCCTGGTGATGGGTATTAAAGAGGGCACGTTCTGCATGGAGCACTGGGTGTTATACGCAAACAATGAATCATGGAACACTACATCAAAAACTAATGATGTAATGTATGGTGATTAACATAACATAATTAAAAATTAAGAAAAAAAAAGAAAAAAAAAAAGAATTGTGGAATCCATAGACCAGATCTCCTCCCATTGATCGAACACTGTCTCCTTCAGTGGTAGCCCCGTGGGAGGCACTATACTTATTTGAACAATGTTACTGCTCCCAAAATATGTTTTGATCTTTTGGAACTTCGGAATCACTTTACAAACCAAACAAGGAAAGCCGTTTAATTACGTTAGAGTCACAGCTCATCTTATACTCAGAATGATGTTACCTGACAAGATGATGCTTTTATTTATCAGGGTTGGCCTCAAATGACTTGGGGGCAGTTTTCAGAAGTTAAACGTATTAAAGGATAGAAATTTGCCATCACCAAGGATAGTTAAGAGGGGCGCGCGCGTGTGTGTGTGTGTGTGTGGAAAGGGACCAGACATTCTCATGCATTGTTTAAGAAGGTATAAGTATACACATCTCTTTGGAGGGCAATTTGAAAATACTTATCAGTTATAAATGAACTTGACCTTTGACGCACAATTACACTTCTTGGAATTTATCCGACAGATACACTCTTAAAAGCACAGAAAGAATCTTGTACAGAATATTTACTGCAACAGGAAAAGATTAGAGGAAACATAAATATCCAACAATAGGAGACAGGTTAATTAATTATGGAGCATTCATAAAATGGAACATGTTCCATCATTAGTGAGAGTGAGGCAGAGCTGTATAAGGAACAATTTCTAAGATATTAGGTGGAAAAACTAGGTACAGAAGAATGTACTGCAACCTTTGTTAAAAAAGGATATACATATGTATTATTATTATTATTTTTAAAGATTTTATTTATTTATTTGACAGAGAGAGACACAGCGAGAGAGGGAACACAAGCAGGGGGAGCGGGAGGGGGAGAAGCAGGCTTCCCGCCGAGCAGGGAGCCCGATGTGGGGCTCGATCCCAGGACCCTGGGATCATGACCTGAGCTGAAGGCAGACGCTTAACAACTGAGCCACCCAGGCGCCCCCGTATGTATTATTATATGTAAGTTTATAAGCGTCTTTCTACATACCTGTATTATCTCATCTCTAGAGGGATTTGAAGAGACAAGGTAGCACACTGATTCTAGGGAAGGGAACTAGGAAATCAAGCAAAAAGTTCAGAAGGAGATAATTTTTCATGTGGCAACATTTGAATTTTTAAACACACATTTTCATAAAACAAAAAAGAATAAGTGTCAGGCTGACGGTGATTCTCATGCAATTCCTAAAAGTTTTAAACCGGGGCAGTACCACTGTTGAAACAAATAAATAATAAGTGTGCTGTGAGCAGAGATTTGCCACTTGGAGGGGGCCAAAGATGTATAGGTTGCTTAAATATAAATATACTGACGTGTTTGTTAAGGAAGTGTTTCATCCCTTTAATCTCATTAAAGGTGCTAAAGACAAAACTGTCATCCTTAGACCTTGAGGACTCCTCAAGGGCGGGGACCACACATGTTTATTCACATGTAAGCCTAGAATGGTGTCTGAAAGAGTTCTTGGCTGCAAGCGATGTAAACCAACTCTAGCTAATTTAAGTAGGAAACGAGATTATAAGAAGGATGTTAGCCCACAGAATTCTGGGAGGTATAGCAGTAGGTAGCCAGGACATGCCCCAATCACTCTAGAGTGAAACACCACTACTGATATTGCCGAACTCAAGATGCTGGAGTTGGGACCACTGACACACTCACACTGGACCCTAGATAAAGCTAAAGGCGCACATCACTTTGCTCTCATCCTATTGGTCAGAAATTAGTCACATGATTAACAGGGAACTGTATTACTTATGCTGAATGGCCATGTACCTAACTAAAACTTTGATGTTCTGTTACAATAAGAATGGAGGGGAGCATGGATACTGTGGGGCAATTAACAGTCTGTTGCACAGAAAGATGAAAATAAAACTGTCAAAAGGACAAGTAAGGGCCATCTGCATTTGGATCTGGAAGTCAAGTCATTAGGCTTGAGTCAACTTGGATCTATGTTCCTAAGAAGTACTTTTTTTGCTGAAAATACACAAAGCCATCAAAAAAAATAAGAAAACCATTATTATTTGTATATTTTTGATGTTGATTATTTTCTTCTGGTTTTTGTTAAACTGCTGAGCATGGATCCATGCATAGGCATCTGTGAGTCTGCTGGCAGTTAGAACAAGGGAAGTGATATTATAATTTTGTCCTACTAGAATGAATATTTTTAGGTTTGACTGTTGATCAGATTTGAGTACGTGGGTTTTTCTTTTCGGAGAGCATCAGAACTCAGCAGAGAGAATTTCCCATACTGCAAGACTGTTAGGTTAGAAGAGCCCCAACTGTCAAACCCCTTGACCTGAGAAGATTGCTGTGTTTTGTTTCTTTTTTTTTTAGAAGAGGGGAGGGGCAGAGGGAGAGGGAGAGAGAGAACCTTAAGCAGGCTCTATGCCCAGTGCAGAGCCTGACATGGAGCTCTATCTCATGACCCTGAGATCATGACCTGAGCTGAAATCAAGAGTCCGACCCTTAGCTGACTGAGTCACCCAGGCACCCTGGTTGCTGTTCTTCATTAACAGGGAACCGCCATCTTCTGGACTATGATAAATAGCCAGGTGATGTTCTGGTTCACGGGAGACTCCCAAGTAGTTGTGTGAATGTGTTTTTCTCTTCTAAGTAATTACATTTCACCCTTGTCTTTTCCCTTGAAGAAAATGACTGCTGGTTAATCTCCAGGCTATCCAAGAATTTAATAATATATATATTATTTAAAGATTTATTCATTTATTTGAGTCTTCAAGCAGAATCCCTGCTGAGCACGGAGCTGGTATGGGGCTTGATCCTAGGACTCTGAGATCATGTCCTGAGCTGAAATCAAGAGCTGGATGCTCAACCAACTGGGCCACCCAGGTGCCCCAAGAATTTAATAATATTTTTATTGTTTGAGTGTGAGAATTTTTTCGTGTGTGAAAGCCTGTGTAAATTGAGAAATGGAGAGTAGTGAATCCAAGAGGATGCTTGAACCCAAGTAGATACTCTCGTCTTTCTGATGCTGAACAGTTTAGTTGTAGAAGTAGTCTGTGCCTGAAGGATGGGCATGGATATATCAAGGATCAAGTTGGAAGGTGCCTTTAAATTAGGTAGTCCACCTCCAGAAGAAATTAAAAATAAAGGTAACTTCTCTCAAATTCAGTGGCATGCCTGTTTTGTTTGGTTTCAAGAAATTCTTAAACATTTATGCAAATTTAAAAGAGGGGGTCTCAAAAATTCTCATAAGAAAAGAACTAAGAAATTAAGCCAATAGTTTAAATACTTTATTTTATTTATTTATTTATTTCTATTTTTTATTTTTTTAGTTTTAATACTTTAATGTGCTAGCCCTTTAAGGGGCGCTAAGTATTTCCATGAGAGCTAAATTTTATTTTATTTTATTTTATTTATTTATTTATTTTAAAGATTTTATTTATTCATTTATTTGAGAGAGAGAGAGAGCACACGAGAGGGGGGAGGGTCAGAGGGAGAAGCAGACTCCCTGCTGAGCAGGGAGCCCGATGCGGGACTCGATCCCGGGACTCCAGGATCATGACCTGAGCCGAAGGCAGTCGCTTAACCAACTGAGCCACCCAGGCGCCAGAGAGCTAAATTTTAAATCATATTCTTTAGCTTCTCGGTTTACATCAGATAGACTAAACAATAGACTAGAAATTTGATAATTTCTAGTGGAGTCTGAGATTTGAGTGTTCATGTTCTATTTTAAATATTCACATCCCAAAGGGTCTTATCTGACTCATACTTGTTTTGTTTCTTAATTTTCTCCCAAAGTACTAAGAAAAATTCTGGTTTTCAAAAGTTATCAAAGAACAGTACTAGCCACTGGGTTTTCCTTCTTTGCCATTTTGTCTTATCGTCATTCTCCCCTTTGTTTGTTTATTGGGAATTCTGTCTTTGTGTCTTTCCAAAAAGACTCCTTTCTTGTCATTTCTTCTGCTTATTCTCTGAGCCTGTGGGTGCTTAAGGAATTTGCTTCTGTATCCTGTCATCCAGTCTCTCCTTAGATGGGTGTCACTGCGATGATAATGGTGTTACCTGGTTTGGGTAAATGGTTTTTTCTTTGTTTGGGGGGAAGGCATTGCAATTACTCTTTCAATCTCCTTGTCTGTGTGTATCTTTGTGTCTGTGATTAAAACAATGAAATATGTATTGTAATTGAACTTCTTTCGGTAAGAGTGACCTTGTGCAGTACCTACAATTAACTATAGCAAGGATACAAGAGTGTCTGTAAATGACCAGGCTGAAGATTAATTAATACAAAGCAGCTGAAAATGGAATGGTTTGTCTTTTAGCCAAGCTAAGGCATTTATGATTCATAGATGGTTTTAAAAATAAAAATGCACGGTAGGTAGATACCAACTGCAAAACCAACCCTTCTCTGTATGTCATTTGATGCTTGGCATTACTCTGGACAAGCTTGTCACCTGTCCATAGTCACATGTTCCTTTTTCATTAAAAAAAATCTATAAATAACCCTACTGGGCGCCTGGGTTGCTCAGTTGGTTAAGCGACTGCCTTCGGCTCAGGTCATGATCCTGGAGTCCCGGGATCGAGTCCCACATCGGGCTCCCTGCTCAGCAGGGAGTCTGCTTCTCCCTCTGACCCTCTTCCCTCTCATGCTCTCTGTCTCTCATTCTCTCTCTCGCAAATAAATAAAATCTAAAAAAAAAAAAAATAACCCTACTAACACCCAACTTACCTAGACTTCAGATTTCTGAGTCACTTTGGATCCTCTTTTGTTTGTCCTATAATTCTGGTCACTTGTCATGTCTTGTCCATCCTTCCGTTTAAGATCTATCTCATCTTGGCAGAGGACCTATGCTTTCCTTTCTGTCTTAGCCCCACACCCCTGGTTCAAGGTCCAATGGATTATTGCAATAATCTTCTGCTCATCTCCTTGCTTTGGTCTCCATTGCTTCAATCCATCCTGTGCTTGACATTATTAATAGGCTCAGTCCTCCCAATATATTATTTTCATCAAATTCTATGAACCCAGCTGAAAAAAAGAAAAAAAAACCCAAAATCCTCTCTGGGTTTCCTCAGAGGAAAAGTTCCAAACTTCTTGACCTAGTTTTTATGATTTCCTTTAATCTGACTCCAGTTTATGTCTTTTTTTTTCCCCAAGAATTTATGTCTTTTTACTTCTTACACTTCTGCTTACATTGCCTCCCCAGTGCCCACCTTCCCGCCTCATCCTCCATGCTGTTATTCAAGTCCTACCTGTTCTTCAAGGCACAACTCAGGTCTTATCCCTTGACAAAGACTTCCTTGTCCTTTTAGCCCATACCGACCAGGCCCTTCTCTGAGCTCAGAGGATGTAGGATGCTGGATGTTGGAACTTTCAGGGGCCTGAGTGTTTACTGTGTCCACTGGCCCTCTCTATAATCATGTGGTTCATGCCCCTATTATAGTCTCCTCCACTCTCGTGGGGCCAGTACCACGATTTCTATTCTTAGCATGCTGCCTGGCCCATAGTGCTTGGCACAATGATGAAATGAAAATGAGGCCCAGATCATTAGCAGCAGACCTGGACCAAGGCTTTGGGAATTTTCCAGTTCATGTTGTTGTTCTCAGTATAGCTTTTGTCTATAGGACTGGGGGAATCTCTCCCTTGTCTGGTTATTTAATAATTCTTATGTTTAATCCTTCCACGATCTTGAAAGTTCTCTTAAATGCCCCTTCTTCTCCATTTCCACTCTTCAAAGATAAGGCTCACCTTTTCCTTTTCATTTGTATCCCCTCAAACCCTAAGTCATAATAGGCCAACTGTTGTGAGCTGAATTAATGGAAAAAATTCTGGAGGCATCTGTACTTACGTGTTATCTCTCAGTGAAAGTACAGTCTTTGGACGGAGCAAACCTATACTGAGTGCTGATCATAGTTGAGTTGGAAGGGCTTTTTCCTTCCAGTTCCCATTTCTGGTACGTTTTAATCTCAAATTTTCAGTTAAAACTGATTTTTTCCCCCAATTTTTTATTTAAATTCTAGTTAGTTAACGTATGGTGTAATATTGGTTTCAGGAGTAGAACATAGTGATTTTTGAGTGTTGTCTGATTTATGCATTTCTATTGAGGGGACTGGCACTCTCCTTTCTCCTCCCCAAAAAGAGGTTGAATTTCATCTGCTGACTGCCTTCTAGTTTGGATAAATATTCAAGGTGGTAATTAGACTAGTGTCCCATACTACTCATTCTGATGTTTGAACTTCCGGAATTCAAAGTCACCTGATTTTGGAAATGTGTCATGTTTCAGGTGGCATGGTTTAGGGTATGTATTTTATATATTTTTTCTGTAGAAAAGTCATTTTTCCCCCTGTTGAGCCAGGAGGCAAATCTGTGGGACTCAAGTGTAAAACTTTTAATAGGCAATCACTATCATTCCATATTCAATGCACAACCACAGGGTACCTGGTGCTGCCAGCACTGCTGTAAATAATGGGCCCTTTACAATTGTACCTAAAATATACTTAGCTAATTTACTGGAGTGACAACTCCCATCTGTGTGATATTAGAGCACTTGTAAGTGGCCAAAGTTCTGATTTGTTTGACTTGTTAAAAAGCACAGAACAGTTTTCACCCTGAGGAGGTGAAGGGGGCAGGATTTGATTCACTCACAAATCATTTCAAGAATCCATTTCAGAAGGGAGGCAAGTTTTGATTTCATACCCTAAATTAACACTCCGAGACCTGTATGTTTCCAATGTTTTTTAAATGCCCCTTTCGCTCTGTTCTCACTGCTTTCCCCTTTCCAAGCCTCCTCACCAAAATGGCTGCAAAATCCCTCTGGTTGCCTTTTCTGACACTAGCTCCCCACCCTCCAGTTTGTGTAGCATCTCCTGGCTCTCATCACTCTTAAACACCTCATTCATCATGTCAGTGACAGTGCTTTTTTATAGAAAGTCAGAGTTTTTGGCCTGTGAATATGGTAAATTTGGCTGCTTTTCCCACCCTCAGAATCAGGTCTTTGTGAGTGAGGTGGGTCTTGCTTCCTACCCAACATCCCTTGCGGCCCGAGGCAAAAAAAAAAAAAAAAAGCAAGAAGTTGAGTCGATGACCTTTCCCTAAAATCTATTAGACCTCTATGCATTGCCTCCATAAGAGAATTAGAAATCATCCGTTACTGCATTCTCTTACCCACATCTTTCTATTTCATAAGTGAGTGAACTCAACTCCGGAGGCTGTAGACAACTGCCCATGTTCACCTAGCTATTAATGGCAAGATGTCTTGACCCCAATCTATCATTTCTCCTCTTATAACTCTTCCGGACTATAAAAGCCCTTCATGACCTGATCTCTCCTACTAATCTTGAGTTCTTACAACTCTCTAACTCAGCCTGCCATTCTGATTAGGGCAGATATTTACTGTCATATGAAAATGAAAATTCTGCCTCTGTGACTATGTTCTTAGCTTTTCCCTTGCCTGTAATACTCTCCTCTCTTCCTTCCAACTGTCTTAAGTTTTACTCATTTGTGCCATGTATTGGAAAGAATGTAGATTTTAGAATCATGTATTTAATCAACTATAGCTTGAATGATGCTAGGCAAGTCAATGAATTTGCTTCCTCAGAGGTTGGTTGGGTTAACTGAGGCAGCATGAGAGGCAGAGGTCAGTTCCTGGCACATGGTAGACATCAGAAGAGATCTGTTTCCTTTCTTTGTTCCCACTTCAACGTCCTCACAGTCCATGGTGCTTTTCTTGATCATCTCCTTACTCACTTTCTCAGGATTCCCAAGTGTCTCGGTTCTGGTCATATGTATAGTATGTTTTCTGATGTTTGCTCTCTGTGGTAATTATTGGTATGGTCTGCCATTTGTTCTCCCTTCCCTGTAAGAGGGTTAGCCATCTCTATCTCATTGATGTTGGGCTTGATCACGTGACTTGCTCCAGCCAATGGAATGTGAACAAATGTGACATAGACTATGTGCTTCTTAGACAGATTGTGTTTCTGTCAGCTCACTCTCTCATCCCTCCTGCTACAAAAATGGTTTATTGAGCACAGGAGCTGCTCCTTCAGCATGAGTCCTAGAATGAGCAAACATGTGGTGCTGCAGTAGTTGAGCTAAAACATGAGCATGAAATAAATGTTGCTGTTGTAAGTCTCTGAGATTGTGGGGATTTTTACCCCTGAAGATTCACTAATCAACTCCTGTTTTCTGTTTGTCTTGTTTCCCAAAGTAGAATTAAATTTTTTAGTTCATAAGTTCAGATGTTCAAAAAATTTAATAGATTTCATTTCTATAACAACTCTGCCTCCAAGCCTCTATTCTGCTGGATAAGTAAAAAAAAGAAACAACTTCAGCCTTTCTTGGAATCCTGCCCCCCTACCCCCCCAAATAACTCCCTAGGATTTGGCTACAGTTATTATGAGGGCCCAACATCCCAGGCTCATGGGATTTGTTCAGATGGCTACCATCCCTGTGGACATGACCTCTTCAGGTCTGGTGGCTGGCTCTCTATGGCGATGCTCAGGCATAGGAGTTTTCAGCAGGGCTGCCCATGATCCAGATGCAATCCATGACCACTCCTCATTGTCTGACTCCCTGAGAGTGTTGCCAGTATGCAAGGCCTCTGTACTTGAGACACACAGACCCTCTTCCTCTCTTCTCCTAGTCCAGAAGCACTTGGAGGAATCCTTCCTCTTTCAAGTTTCTACCAGGACTCCCATCTGCTCTTAAATCCTCTTCCCATAAAAATTGGAAAGCCTTGTAAGTTTCTGTGTTTCTGCCCTGCACCTATTTGCCCTGAGGCAAGGTGCAGAGAGCTGACTATACCTACTTAAAACTTTTTAAAAATTATTATTATTATTTTAGAGAGAGAGAGATTGCATGTGAGCAGGAGCAGGGGCAGAGGGGAGGGGTAAAGGGAGAGGGAGAGAGAGAATCCTAAGCCGGCTCCTCACCCGGCGTGGAGCCCAAGACGGGCTCAATCCCATGACCCTGAGATCATGACCTGAGCCGAAATTAAGAGTTGGATGCTTAACTGACTGAGCAACCCAGGTACCCCTGCACCTATTTAATTTTGGTGGAAGAGAAAGGAAAAAATCAGGGAACAAAAGTAAGTTAGGATTTCAAATTATTATCTAACTAGCTTTCCAGTTTAGGGTAGGGTTTTTCAACCGCAGCACTATTGATATTTGGAGCTGAATAAATTTTTGTTGTGGGGAGTCTTCTGTGCATTGCAGGATGTTTAGCAGCACCCCTGGCTTCTACCCAGTAGATGCTGGTAACAACCCCCATCCCCACCCCCCCCAATCCTCCAGCCGTGACAACCCAAAATGTCTCCAGACATTGCCAAATATCCATGGGGAGGATACTCAGTTGAGAACACTGATTTGGTGCATGGACTGAGTTATATATAACCTTTGTTTTCCCCAAGACTTAGCAAGTATTTAATCCATAAGGAGGCATTTAATAGATATTTTCTGATAGAAGGAATTAAAGTAGTAAATTTTATTTATATTTTGGCTGGGGGGCTGCAGTTCCTCTTAAATAGGGAAGTGAAGGGAAACAAATGAGTTTGTCTTAAAAATATTTCTTTTCAGCCTTTTTGCAGGTATGCAATCTATATGGGTGAATGCTCAAACTAATTATTGTTACTGAGGAATTTTAATGAAATTCTGAATTCAGTCACTCAACCAGTGTGGTAATTAACAAAGAGTTGGTTGGGGAAGAATGTTTATGAAAAGGAACAACAAAATAAATAATTTACATGCCAAAGAATATAATTCCTGGGAGGGCATGAGTCAGTTGTAGAGTTTTGCCAATGTCACAGTCCCAGAGTTGGCTGCGTGAGGGATTTGAGAGAGTGAAGGATGAAAAAGTGAACTGAAATCCCATATGCTAATAAAGCTTCATATGTCGTCGTGGTTCCAGTGCCTCAGAAGACCTTTCTACAATGAAAGCAGCTTTTCCTTTAAATGGTGAGGGCTTTTGACATGCAGTTTCCTTAGCAGGGTGAGGATTCCACATTGGGCAGGAGAAGAGATTATATATTCTTTGAGTAGGAGAGGTGAGTCTTGTATGCATGTGTGTTAGGGTTGAGGAAGGCATTACAGAAAAATTATTTATGTTTTATAGGAAATTAATCTTCCTGCTTTCCGGGACACAATGGTGACCCAATTATGAAGGCAAAAAGACTAGCCAGGGATTAGCGTCACTCATGTTCCATGCTGTTTATTGCCTGGTTATAACGAACCAGGTGCTTTTCTCTTCAGACACACAACAGAGTCTGTCATCTTGGGCTTTTAGAAATTGATATATGCAAACACTTGGCAGAGCAGGTATCTTTGCAACCTTCCTTAAGAATAACAGACGGCTGTTCAGCGCCTGGGGTACAATTTAGTGGGTACATCTCATTTTGGCATTTGTGTGAAAAGGAAAACCTTGTGTGGTAGGATTACTTTACCAATATGATATTTCAGAAATAGCTGAGATTTAAATTACCATGGGGCTGTATTATCAAAGTGAGAGATTTATTCAGTTTACACTATAAGTCCCTGGGGAGATAAATGTACTTATATTATAGGTACAATCGGAAAGGTAAATAACAAGTCTGCACACCATTTTCTTTCAAGTAGTATTTGAGTTTTATGATGATTTTTTTAAGGATGAAAGCAGATAGAGGAGTGTTTAGTCAGAATGTGAAATATTAAGCTCTGAGGGAACCAAGAATGGAAAAAGAAGCTTATTTTTTTGACAAGAAGATGTAATTGCTGACCTTAGAATAGTTATTTTTTAACCTAAAACATTAAAAGAACCCCATACCAGATGTGGTAGGTTGCTCATTTGGTGACTTTGCTGGTTTGTCTCCTTTCTGGTCATTTCCACAGTAGTAGTTTCCCACTTCTGAGAGTACTCACCTTACAAATGTTTTTATCCTACAACATGTCTTATACAGTTTCTTCCTCTCTGACTTTTACTGCCAGCTCTAAGAGGTCTCAGACGTACCTTTCCTAGAGCTCACTAACCTGAAAGTGCCCCTTGTTTTCTATTTCTCAGTTGTACCCATTACTTACTTTTTTTTTTTAAAGATTTATTTATTTATTTGAGAGAGCAGGGAGGGGGCAGAGGGAGAAGGTGAGGGAGAGAATCTTAAGCAGACTCCCTGCTGAGTGCAGACCCCAAAGTGGGGCTCCATCTCACGACCCTGAGGACCTGAGCTGAAATCGAGAGCCAGCTGCTTAACTGACTGAGCCATCCAGGCGCCTCTGTACCCATTACTTTCTGGAAGATTAAGTCCCAGAGTGCCCCTGTTTCCAAAGTCTTCCTTAACTTATACTCACCAGTCTACTGATCACTTCCTTGCTGGTTGTGGCCTCCATACTTCATTTCAAAATTTGCTCCCACAATGGGTTATATCAATGTATTCAAAAATATGTTGCGGGGAATCAAGCTTTATGGGATGTTAATAGACATCACATGACAAAAGGGGCCCATGTTGAAATAAATTTGAAAATCCTGTAGAGATGAAATTTTGCCCCCTTACCTGCTGAACCCCTTACCAGAACTTCTCAATGATGTGAATTTCCAACTCCTTGCTCACAGAATTTTTTTCTTATAACATTTATTGACATCTCACAGAATTAGCATTACATAGATCAGGACAGATGTTGAGAATGCTAAATTAGACTATACGACTAGATAGTCTATATGACTAGCTGGCTGTACACATGCTGAGAACAAAGAGGGTAACTGAGTTCAGTGGTGGAGAATAAAACTTTAGTGGGAAGTCAGTGAGGGAGCATTTCCACAAAGGTACCAGCCACTGGAGATCAAGACCAAATGGGCAGTAAATCTGTTCCAGTTCCAGGTAGGCATTGAGAGTGTAGTGGATAGGTTGACAGATTCAGGGGCTTGTGGAATAGAGAAATGGCTTTGAAAGTGCTGTGCTAAAATTGTCAGAAAACCAAAATTGGAAAGAGATGAAAACCAGCATAGCTATTCATAAATTCAACAGATATACTTATTGGTCATGGACTGTATCTCGATCATGGGCAGCCCTGCTGAAAACTCCTATGCCCTGAGCATGGCCATAGAGAGCCAGCCACCAGACCTGAAGAGGTCATGTCCACAGGGATGGTAGCCATCTGAACAAAACCCATGAGCCCGGGATGTTGGGCCCTCATAATAACTGTAGCCAAATCCTTGGGAGTTATTGCCGGGGGCCAGGGGGTGGGGAGGTAGGCAGGATTCCAAGAAAGGCCGAAGTTGTTTCTTTTTTTTTACTTATTCAGCAGAATAGAGGCTTGGAGGCAGAGTTGTTATAGACATGAAATCTGTTAGATTTTTTGAACAACTGTGTTTATGAACTAAAAAGTTTAATGGGTCACCAAGTAGGACCCAGCCAGCTAGCTCAAGTTCAGAGTTTGGGGTGAAGAGGAAGAGGAATGGAGAAAACCAGATACTCAAGACATTTATGCAGATGCTGAAAATCCTGGATAGGGGGTGGTCTTCCAGAGTGGTTCTGCTCAGGAGCAGTCTGGGACCAGGGATTTTCTCTTAATTTCCAAACCCCATTGCTAAGAGCAGGATGTGGGCTATTGACACACAGCCTGGTGACTTAGTAAGAGCACAAAGAGCTGGGGTTGACTAGGGGCTGACACTGTTGTCCATGCCATGAGGGAAACAAAGAGCAAACTCCTTTATGCTTAATGACTTCTTGGGTTTCAAGAACAGAAAGCCCCATTGTAGTAGATGAACTCCACTTCCAATTTCTTTTCATTTGAGAAGAACCTATCACATTTCTACAACCATTTATCTCCTTTATCTCCTTCTTGAATTAACTCCCACTCACATTCTTTCATTTCCAATCACTGTTCAAAGACAGGGAAATTGAAGTAGTTTTAAAAACAATAAGGCAATTTGAGCCCTCTGGAACAGTTCCTGCCAAGAATGTCCTATGTCCACAGCAGGAAGTTCAATTAGCAAATCCATGAATCAGGATTTTAATTATACATTTATCTGAAAGGAAAATGCTAGCTTTACTTCTACCCTATAGCTTACTTGTGGGAATCACAGCATGACATGGACTGAACCTGAGTCCCTATGGTGAAATGTGAGATGGCGCAATGCAAACATGTTGGTGGAAATTCATTCACATTAGTTCATGGGTGTTTCTGTATTTAGCAGGTAGCAAGAATACTTGGTTGTATGAAAAAAATTAAAATTGGCTCTAGAAGGTTAAGAAATATCCTAATTAAGAAATTTGCTAATTGTTATTCCCTGCTGTGTCTATAGACAGTATTTGGTTTTAAGTCATGACTAAGCATCTGAATGGTATCTTTCACTTCAACATGATCTCTACTGTTACCTTGCTTAGATGATATGCTCCTTAGGGCTGGGGAATTTCTCCTCCTCCTCTTTCTCCCTCTTTCCCCTTCCTCCTCGTCCCCCCTCCCTGCTGCTCCTTCTTTCTACTGCAGCTCTTGAACCTAGAGGCCCCCAAATGCTCATTTAGTATCTTCTATTAGTATTTTTAAGGGAAAATTGCTTTCAGTGCCTCTACCCTAACCTGAATGGGAGGACTGGTAAAAGGATTGGTTATTAGGGTAACCAGGTCCATCCTCTCTGAAGGTTGTGGCCTATACTGTCCTGGGTGAGAAAAGAGAAACACCATTTGTCTGCCAGTATCTTAGGAGATTTTGTTGACCACATGAGCTCAACCAACACTGAGACGCTGGAGGTTGTTTAGAGAGAGACAGAGGCTTTGAGAAAGATCTAAGCACCAGATTTACAATAATTCCCCAAGTCCTCTCTAAAAGCCAACAGGTCCATCCTTTTCATGAAATCACTGCCCACGACTCTGTGATTGTATATATGGCAAACTTGACCTCTGGTCCTTTGAGGTCTAATCTTGTTTTTAAAGAGTTTGAAACCATAACCAGACTCCTTGTCCTCCCATGTGAAATCTACAAAGTATGAAATCATTGATTTTATATATCAGATGGGAGAAACTGACATTCTTTTCCTTTTCCTCTTATGCCTGTTTACAGAGGGAATTTAATTGGGCTCAAGGTTTATAGGCATATTTATTTGACCTAGGGAAGAAAAGAAAGAAAAGAAAGCCATTAAAAGATATCTGGTCACTCCAAGCCACGCTGCCTTGAGTTATTCCCTAGCAGTGAAGGTGGAGAGGACCAATGAGTGAGTGTTTTCTGCTCCCTCTGGGTTCACTGCTAATTTTATCTTAATATGACACAAAGCATCATACTTCCACACTGGTTAAGCATATCTGTGGTAGAAAAGAATTGTGAGCCAAGGAGAAATTAGAACTAGCTCTTAAAAAGTATCAGTCTGAGATGTTTAAACAGAAAGTAAAAAAAGACATGGGAATCACAAGGTAATTCTAGATGTGCTCTGGGCTAAGATTTAATCAAGACATTTTGTGAATTTTTAGGATATTTCTACTAAAGACCATTCAATCTAGGCTGTAACAATAAATACTATGAAGGATAAAAAGGGTTTTGGAGTTGGTTCATAGACATTACCTTCTAATTTTTTCCCATGTGTACCTCTAAAGGATTTTGAAAGCTGAAATATTCCTTCCCACAGTTTTAGGTTAACTTCTTAAGTTCTAAATGTATATTTAAGTAAATGTAAAAGATGTAATTTACCACATGTAAATAGGGACATTTCACAATAAAACTATTGCATCCCTCTTATTTTATTGCATTTCTGTTAAATGTATTCAATACATTAGAGATTCTAAAGACCACAGCAATTTACATTGAAGTTGGGTTTATCTTAATGTATTTCTCTCACCATTAGTCTCAAAGTGTTAATATTTTTTTCTGTGTAGAGTTATTATTACAGGTTGGGGTACTTGTTAAAAAAGTAAAACTTATTAGAAATGCATCACATAATGAGACAGAAGTTTTAACATTTCTTATATTTGTAGATTAATTTTGCTAGAATGAAACAGCTTAGCATCAATATTAAGCCTGTTTTCCCCCTTTTTTTGGTAAGTATTTGAAAACTTGTTCATAAGTGATTAAATGGAAAGTTGGTTATTGCCATGTCAGTCAATTCTTTGGACTACTGTCAAGTTAAATGCCAAAAAATCAATTAGTGCTCTTCCATTAGAATAGGGGAAAAAAGTTTTTTTTTTTTTATCAGTGAATTGTTTCACTTAGTCTTTATTTAACTAGATTGAAAGCAGTAAATTGGAAGCCATCTGATTTATGGAAGGATATGTAGCCCGGTAGAGAGTTGCTCACTTTCTCAGCGACATTTTGAATTGTCTCTTTGTAGCCTGTGGTTACTCCATTGCAGGGTCATGCACTGATGGGAGATCTAGCTTGGGTGCCGTCTGCCTTTCACAGAACAGGAAAAAGGAAAGGGTCTTCTGTGAAAGGGGAGGAGGGAAAGAGAATTGGCATGGTGCCCTGAGTGTATTTGTTCTCAGGAAGATCACTTTTAAGAAAGAGAACCTATGGTATTTGAGGATCTTGAAATTGACTCCTCCAGGACTGCCTGAGAGCCTAAGAGAAAGTTCTTGTATACACACACCCATTTAGAAGAACCACACATTTAGGATTGATGCATAGATATGTGTATGCTATTGGAAATGGGCCCTTTGAATAAAACCTCAAGTATCTGGAGTTATTTAACCTGTGAGAAAAGCAAGAGAAGGGAAAGAAATATAAAAAGATATAGACTGAGTGGGTGGGGGCTGAGCAGTTACTGTGTATTTCAATGAAAACATAGTAAGAATCAGTATAATGAATTTAGACCAGATTCCAAAAGGGTTCTGCCATTGGAATGTACCATCAATTATTTTTTAAGAAAGCTGTAACCTGGTTTAATGATAACATTTTCAAGCTTTGGGAGAATGCTAGTAATATATTTTCTCTGTTTGATCAAGGGCAGGGCAAGAAAAAAAGCACAAATAGAGTGAAAATTATTTTCAATACATTTTACTTGATTTGACTATTTGAGAGAGAAGTCACTAATTGACTGCAGTAGTATAGTGAGTTCTATTTTTAGATAAAATTCTGCTTTGGTCACTTACTGACTGTGTAACCCCAGGAGATTATTAATGGCCTCTGAGCCTCAGCTTCTTTATCTGTAAAGCAAGAACTAATTCATAAAAAAAGGATTAAATGAGATAATATGAAATAATTAAATGTAAAGTATTTTGTATGCTGCTGGCACATACTAATTGCTTCATAAATAATCACTATGAGCCAAAAACTGGAGGGTTTAGTGAAAGAGATTCACTCGTTAGAGCTTAAATGAAGAAGTCTGACTTTTGACAGTCTTTGCCAACCTCTAAATTTTCCACTTTTTATTCAGCTGTCATTTATCTGACAACTTTATGTGTTGGGGTGGATATCAGGTCCCTGATATGAGAGACAGTTCTGAAATGCATGGTAACAATTCAGTGAATCTTTCAGTACATTAAATGTGGCAAATGATATGGTATAGTGGAGAGAATAGTGGATTGGTGGTTGAGAGTCTCCGGATCTTGTCCTTGGTGCTGCCACTTAACAGCAAAGGGTCATGGGTAGATTTTTGGCCTTCAATGCTATTTGTTAAGAAATGAGGCTGTTGGTAAAGGGTTAATATCCAAAATATATAAAGAATTTACAAAACACAACACAAAAAAGCCAATAATCCAATTTAAACATGGGCAGAAGACATGAATAGACATTTCTCCAAAGATGACATCCAGATGGCTGACAGACACATGAAAAGATGCTCAACATCACTGATGATCAGGGAAATGCAAATAACCACAATAAGATGACACCTCACACCTGTCAGAATGGCTAAAATCAAAAACACAAGAAATAACAAGTGTTGACAAAGAAGTGGAGAGAAAGGAACACTTGTGCACTGGGCTGGTGGGAATGCAAACTGGGGTAGCCACTGTGGAAAACAGTATGGAGTTTCCTCAAAAAATTAAAAATAGAATTACCATATAGTCCAGTAATTCCACTATTGGGTATTTGTCCAAAAAAATGAAAACACTAATTTGAAAAGATATATGCACCTCTGTTTATTGCAGCACTATTTACAATAGCCAAATTATGGAAACAGCCCAAATGCCCCCTTTGCAGAGTGACCAAACAACAGTTCCTGTGGGAGATCCATACTGAGCAGGACTTCCAATATGTGCTCTCAGATGTAGAAGAATCTCAAAGTTCCTTTTCAGCTCTATAAATCTTATTCCTTGGATATATTTAATCCCTTAAAAAAATAAAGCCAACTGAATTTAATGTCGTCTTGAATTTTCTGTTATCAGTACCTGAAAGAAGACCCTTTCATTTAATAGACCAAATAATGCAAAAAAGAAAAAAAAAGCAAATAATAAGAACATAAAAAGACATGTCAGAGAAAGAATTAAAATTATGTTGACAGCTTTTTTTTTCCTTTTGGGAACAGATGAAACTTTCCTAAAAGATGAAAATGGTTGGTGATATGAAGTCAACATTTAATAAAGCGAATAGGCAGCAGGCACTTGCGGGATCGTCAGAGCCTGATGAAAATATATTTAGGAATAGATGTGATTTTTTAGCCTGCAAATTTACATTTGTCAGAGAAGTCCTTCTATAAGGATTCCAGAAGTACTGTGGTCCTGTTGGCCTCCTTTGTCTTTTTATAGTGCAGTCCCTAAAATGGAAGTAGGAACTGCTAATTAGCACAGACACAGATCTTTACCTTATAACTCTGTTAAAATTTTCTGAAGAATGAACTCGAGTTTGTGTAGGCTGCAGAGCAAAGGTAATTGCTCGTTTTTCTTAAATTAAAAAAAATGAAAAGTCACTTAAGGTTAACATTCTGTTTTCTGGGAAAAACCCTCAGTAGGAGTCTTGGGGCAGGCACATTCCCTTTGAACTGAGAGTTGGAGAGGATTGATGGTCCGGTCATTATCAGGATGTTCCAGTCGATAATTTAGAACACTGCAAAAGCATCATTGCTCATCTAAATACCACTTTAGAAATTTCCAGTTTCCCTCATGAGGGCAAGAGAGGCAAAGATGTGCTCATTATCACTACACATGACTTCTGAAAATTAGCCATATTCCAGAAGGATCACCAGAAGTCAGGATAAGCCTTTCCGCAGGGTGAGTCGGAGGTTCCCCATGACTAATTAGCCAGGATTAAATTATTCAGCATCACATGGGAAACCAGTCAGGGCTTCCAATTATAATTCAAAAATGTTTTCTGTTTTACAGTGCAATAAAAATAACACTCTGGAGTGAAAGAATCAGATAAAGCATAGTTACAGGAAATGCTGGGGGAACAATTACCAAGAAGTGAAATTAGAAAGCTTTAAATGGTTGGATGAAACCTGACTGGAATAAACATAGCCTTCCTTTCAATAAATTGCTGGGGAAATGGTCCTCATGAAGACAATGGCACCTTTAGCCTTATAGGGCATGAACATTCCAGGAATGATCCAGCTTTTAAAAGATCAGTTATAATCATGAATGGGGTGGGGTCAGGCACTAAATTCTCACTTGATGTTACAGTTTGAATCTCCAGTGAAACTTAGCCAGGTAATGCAGGGTAGAATGCTATTTCTGGCAAAGCGTATTGTATTTTAATGAATGGCAGGGATGAGTTTATTAAACTAAGAGGATTTCAGTTTAAGCCAACTAATGATGATAGTTGATAATGAAAGTATGTCTCCCTGCTTCCCCTCTTGAATCCCTACAATCTTCTCTCCAAAGAGCAATTCGAGTGATTTTTTAGAAAATGCAAATCAGATCTTATCACTCCTGCTTAAAACCCTTCAGGAGCTTCCAATGTACTTAATATACACTCAGACTCTGTAACAAGTTCTGAAACTTCCTATGGGGTCTGGCTCTTACTCATCTCTGCAGACTTACCTCATGCTCCCCTCCCTATTGCTCCCTGTTCTCTCACCATCCAGACTTCTCCAACTGCAAATATCCCAAGCTCCTTCCGGCCTTGGACCCTTGCACTTGCTGTGTCTTCTGCTTGGTGTGTTCCTCCTCGCTCTTCGCATGGCTGGTTCCTTCTCATCTTTCAGGTCTCAGCTGACCTGGCCACTGAAATAGGTTTTCCCTCCCTCATTTCTACCACAGCCCTTTGCTTCTTTTCCCTCCATAGTTTGTACTGTCTGCAAGGGCCCTGAAGACAGCAGCCATGCCTAGAGCCCAGCATGGTGCCTGGTGCACAGGAGGTACACAAGGAGTATTTAAAAAAAAAAAAAAAATCCCAAGAAGCAGAAAAGGAGCCAATTAGTTCAGTCAAAAGAGATAATCTAGCGCTGTCTTGGGGACTCCAGGGAAACTGGACTAAAGGAGAGAATTTATAACATACTTCGTGTTAGCTATTGTTACTTTCCTAAGTGGATCAGGTAGTGTTTAAATGTCAAATTTCATACTTATTTATCTCTTTCCAATACATTTTAATTTTGTAAAAGGGGGAGCAAATGGAGAGGTTGTCTCAAAGCTGCCTCTAATCTCTCTTTCAGGCCTTTGTGTTGAACAGCTCTGCTGGAGGACTTTCTCTCCCTTTGTACTTCCAGGGCAGTTTTCACGCCAGTTCCTCGTTGTCTTTCCCCTGAGAGTTTTCCCCCTAATTGGACACAGACCACTGCATACTTAGCTTTAATAACAGTTCTGCTTCTCAATAAACAGAATTAATCTTGGTTAAGCCAATTTATTCAAATAAGATTCTATTCTGATTCCTTGGTGGCCTGTTTCCTTAGGCCTTTAGGCTTTTGTTCTAAATTCACATTTTTTCCCCTCCCTCTCAAAGGGCATTTCCTTCCTTACTTCATCTTCAAAGTAAACATGTTTAAAGTATAAAAGAAAGCTAATGGATGGGAATAAATGGGAGGCAAAATTCCCCTGACTTTCTTCCCTTGAATCTACTGGTTGTATTTCTTTTTGCTTGTTATTTTATTTTATTAATTAATTAATTTAAATTTTATTTTATTATGTTAGTCACCATACAATACATCATTAGTTTTTGGTGTAGTGATCCACGATTCATTGTTTTCGTATAACACCCAGTGCTCCAAGCAGTACGTGCCCTCCTTAATACCCATTACTGGGCTAACCCATCCCCCTACCCCCCTCCTCTCTAAAACCCTCAGTTTGTTTCTCAGAGTCCATAGTCTGTCATGGTTCATCTCTCCCTCCAATTCCCCCCCCCTTCATTTTTCCCTTCCCTCTCCTAATGTCCTCCATGCTATTCCTTATGTTCCACAAATATGTGAAACCATATGATAATTGACTTTCTCTGCTTGACTTATTTCACTTAGCATAAT